>NC_135484.1:13318704-13622410 GCF_052094955.1 Ictidomys tridecemlineatus | reverse complement strand
ATGATACAAATATATATTTATGGACATATGAAGCTGTACATGATATGAATTTTGTATAAATACCCACATATTATAAAGCAGCATTTACAGTGTAAATTTATTTTTATGCATAATGTACATTCATAAAACATGTGGAAGACTATCCACCAATATACTTACACCTGTCTGTCTAATTTATATCTATCTATGCCAACTTTTATTGAAAAGTATTAGCAATTTCTTCTTCATATTTTCTATATTGGTTGAGTTTTAAGAACCTTGCATTATAAAATAACCTGTGACAAGTGAGCTATTTAATACTGAAAAAAAATATTTTATAAAGTCTATTTAATTACTTTTGTGGTTATATCACTGATAGGCTACTAAAAATCACTATGGATTATGAAGATTTTTTGTTGAAAACATAGAAATCTTACTAGTTTTCCATTTTGGCTTATTTCTCCTCTGAAGAAGTGATGTCATCACATTTTCTAAGTCACCTTATTAATTAGCTATCCAGCAATGAAGAAATTTAAAAATGGACTCATTTTTCCTCTGAAATCAGAAACAGCAGCAAGCAGCTGTCCTTCAAAGTTCTGATTGTCCTTTAATCATCAATCATGATCAATATCATCAATAATCTGACCCATATCAGAAGCAGTTTTGGATGACAGGAAATAGTTCTAGTTATCGAACATAAAAAAAGCTCACATTAATGTGTAGCTGATAAAGTGACTTTGCCCAGAAGAAAGACATGACAGCCCTTCAGTCCATACCTGAGGCTAGTTCAACATTATAAAACGCCATTTTTGAGGTATCAACAACTGAGCTGATTAAGACCAGCTCCAGGTTGAAACTCCACACAGAGTATTCTGAGCAGACGGTCTCTTTTCATAGTGTGTAGCACAGAAACAATTTGACTTTTCTAAGTGCAGCTCTTTAAAGATATTTTCATAGTTTTGTTTTACATTCAGGGTTTTTATGAATTTTAAAAGTTTTTTTTTTCTTTTTCTTGGAGCTAAATGTGCTCATTAGAGTAATACTTGGTTCTAAAAAGAATGAGAAATAGTATGCCATTCAAGTAGTCCTGGCTTTCCCAAAGCCAAGCTAAAGTATTAAGTTCAGAAAAATAATAATCATCATTTTTAATTCCTAAATGTCTTAGGTATGAACAAAAGCCAACTTCCCCCCACAGAAAGACAAGTCGGGTGACGCTGCGAATCTGTGGTATAAACACACAACGGATGTGCTGTGGGCAAGGAAGTGAGCAGCTATGCCTTCCCTGGGCACAGTCTGAGGCTTGGCAGAGGAGCAACCAGCTTGTCACCTACAGCCCCAGGGCCATATGGAGTGTGGCAAGTCGGGGAGCTCATTGGCAGTTCTGTCAGAACATGACCTAGTTCCTAAAACCTGGCATGAGGATCACAGGGAGGGAGGGCCAGCACCAGACAGAGAGCTTTGGGGCCTCTCCCTGGCATTAGTCTGGGAGAAACCTACATCAACTTCCAAAGGTCCTCTGACCCTGTCCATAGCGACTTGCTGAAGAACTTTTCAAGAGCAAAATTGACAATTACAACTTTTCCAACTTCAACATTCCTCAAGATCCAGGACAAAACCATGGGATGCAGAGTGAGGTCCCTTAGGTGTGACTGTATGGGGACATAGGAGATGCTCACTTTACATGTGTCGCAGGAAAAGGGAATCTGCTGAACTGCACTCTCAACTGCACTTTATGAACAGAAGATTGCACAGATGAATCAACCAGAAACCAAAGCTTTCAAAAAAATGTCCTTATACTTTAATGTTAGACTAACAGGCAATATGTACCAGTTCAAGTGACAAGTAGGGACTAAATGGGAACAAAGGAGAAATTTCTCATTTTTAACAGCCCTAGTGAAGCAACAGCTAAAAGCAGATGTGATGAGCTATAAGACTGCCTCTCACCCTCTCAACGTCCTCTGCATCTCTGTCTCTGGTTCTCCTTCTCTTCAAAGACACACAGTGGAGAAGGTGAGTTCACTCATCTAAAGTCATCCAACAGATGTTTAGGGAACTTTACTAGATTTTTCAGAGCTGAAACATACACGAATATGTCTTAATACTCCAGTGGTACAATTACAGGTACCGTGGTTTGGACACTGAATGCCCACAAAGGTCCATGTGCTTAAGGCTTGGTCCCTAGGGTAGTACCATTGGGAGGTGCTGAGAACCTTCAGGAGGTGAGCCACTCACTCTCATCATGATGCATTGCCCTCACCAGAGATCCAAAGAAATGGAGTCACTTGATCTTAGACAGGAAGCTTCAGAACCATGAGCCAATATTAACCTTTCCTTTTTTGTAAATCAATTACCTCAGGTAATTCATTATAGTGATAATGGAAAGCTTACTAATGCAGCAGACAAGTTCAAAGTTTATAATTTTATAATCACACACTAAATGTCAGTCTTGCTTTTCAGCTATATAATTAGCATGAATATATCCAGAAATAAAAAAAGTAATAGCTAGGTTCTCATTTTGATTTCTTAGTAAGACCTAAGTGGTTCTGGTTGGGAACTGGATATTAAAATAATATCAATATTAATATTCAAAAGCTAAAAAGGCAATGTTTCTTTAAAAAATCATATGATTTGGGGCTGGGGTTGTGGCTCAGTGGCGGAGCACATGCCTCACACATGTGAGGGTTTAATCCTCAGGCACCATATAAAAACAAATAAAAATATAGTTTATATGTATAAGTTTTTTAAAAAAGCATATCATTTTATCATGATAGAAAAATCCCTTACAATTTCATAACTGTAGAAAATCAAACAATCTAGGTTCTACTTTTATTTTGCCTTAACTAAGTGCATGACTTTGCACTGGTTATTTAATCTTTAGGAATCTGAATTACTTGTCATTTACTCATCAAGCTGATCTTTTTGAGATTTTTACATCTAAAATTGTGAGATTCTATAAGTCTTTCAGGACACATTTCAATAATTAACTGTCACCAAGGAAACTTTAAAACTCACATATCCCTTCTATAGGTAATGTAAAATTGTCAAAGTTGGATTCTAATATACTGGATTCAAATATTTGGATTATGTAATTTGGATTCAAATACTTATAATTTATAATTTTTTCTTTTGATCTCACTGTGTTGCCCAGACTGGTTGCAAACTTGTGGGCTCAACTGATCCTCCTGTCAATTAGCTGGGACTACAGGTACACAGCACTGTAACTGGCTTCAAATAGTTATAAATATTTAATTAAGTTTTATGTAATTATTGTTGTTATAAAAACCCACAAAGGTATATCCAAGACACCAAGAAATATGCACAAATGCATGAATATCAAGTTATCCCCAAGTTCCCTCAGAGTCTCTCAAATATCTAGTAGTGACCCAGGTTTATCACCCCACCACTCTAGAATTGTTTTTTTTTTCATCTGAAAAAAATAAGGATATCACACCATGAACTATAAGCCCCTTCCAATGTCTTCATGAAATTACTCTTTTTTTTAAAGTACAAAGTAACAAGAGAAGAAAATACACAAAGCTTCAAAATACATCAAAAATGGCATTCATTCTTTTCTTGATTATTATTACAGAGATAGCCTTTATTATTTTGGAAAGGAATCATATCACACAGGTGAGACGAAGGTATTTTTTCAAACTTGTAAAATCAAATAGGTGTTAAAATGATATTTGAATACCCATATTTCCAGTCTGGTTTACATATGCTTTATATTAATTTATGAATGGATTCACTAATTATGCATAGATCCTAGTGACAATGTAACTGAGGAAGTATCACAACTTTAGGATGCAAAATGACCTCAGAATATCTGCTGCTTCCGGTAGGAGAACCCTGAATCTGGCAATGCTTTCTCAAGGAACTCTTCACGCCTTTGACTTGCAGATGTAAGAGCCAGGCACTCTTGAAGGATTTTTCACAACTTCACTGAATAAGATAAAGTCAAGAGACAGAAGTGTTCGACACATCTTTTTGGATGCCATACATCACATTTCTTACAGCTTGATTATAGTGCTACTAATTATTGGGGTAGAGAAATTATAGGAATAAAATTAAAATTAGCATAAAAATGTCCAGGAATAAAAAAAAATAATAATTGTTAGTCTCTCATCATGCTGAATCAGTACGAATAAATGTTTGGGGTAAAAAAACTGGACATTAAGGGTTTTGATTTTCATAATGATCTTTCCTTTTGTAGAAATAAATGGGCAAGTTTCAATTCACCAAGTGATCACAAATTCATTTCTATGGTGAGTTGATTTGAATCAAGAGAAGTAGGTTATAAGTGATGGGTCACCAGAGTGTTCAACTCTGGCTCATATTGCCCATGGATGAGCTGTGAATTCTGGCAAGCACGTGTTGAGATGGTCATAAAGTCTTCTCACTTCAGTGTTATGCAAGACCAATTTTAGGTATGATTTTGAAACACTTAAGGGCTCTCTTGATGTGTTGCTCCTTCTCCCCTTCGGTTCTTTCTTACCTCTTCTGAAACAGCCTAAAGTCTCAGGGTCCTAAGTCGCCCAGAGTGATTTCCTTTGAGGGCAGGCTTCACGGGTGCTTGGGCTAAAGAGCATAAGAGGGTCCTGCACTTTGGTGGGCCCCACACACGTTCATGCTCTGTTACATATTAAGTTGTTCTTATCCATTGAACAAGTGAGTTCCACATTTTTATGTTGTGTTGGTCCTGAAAATTTTGTAGCCAGTCTTATAATGACCCAGCCAGCATTAACAGCTATGCCCAGGACAACTGGGCAGAGTTCACATGGCACTGTAGGAATGTCAAGTTGCCCCTCAGTTCTCTGAGATTGGACTCCATCAGTATCTATTATCTAATTAAGACCTTGGTTTATCACTTCACTGCTCTAGAATTCTCTCATTTCATCTGCAGAACAAGAATGTCATATTAGGAGCCCCAAGTCCCCTTCCCATCTACACAACCACACTCCCCAGTATAAAACTAAGGACCCATGATTTTAAGAGTAAGATGTGAAGTGAAAAACCACCTGAATGTAACAGAGATCATTGAGTAGTTTACTACTCTCATCAATTCACTTAATTATCTATCTATTTTGTGGAAAGTTAATTTATTCATTCACTTATTCTTCAACTCTATATTTATCCATCATATCTATCATTCAATTTAAAAATTCTTTGATCATTATCTTTGCATCCAGGAGACTACAGTTCTATGAAGACAGGAACTCTGCACATCATGTTCATATCAGATGACTTGAGCACAGATGCCCAGTAAATATTTGTTCAATGTGTGAATGTACAACTGAGTGGACTAGGCACTTACTAAAGGTCAATTTGTGGTCAGTAATGGATATGTAGAATTGCATAAGCTACAGTCCCTGCCCTTGAGGTCCTAATGTTCTAATTGGACATGGATAATAAAAGAAGCCCTCATGGACTGATGTAAGCTTTAGCAGACATATTTGCTCAAGTAGACCATCAATGAGGGAATCCTTCTCTCTGGCTGGTGTACTAGGAAGGCAGCATAGAGGAGGGAAGATTTGAGCTGGGCCCTGAAGCTTGAGGAAGGCAGGGGTGGGGGCAGGGGCAGGAATGTGACAGGCCCAAGTGAGATGGAAGTGATTCAGAGAGACCAGAGTCTGTGGAGGGCTAAGAGAATGAAGATAGGAAGTTTGGTAGGAGTCAGATACTGAAGATTCTTCTGCCACAATGAGTTCATCTTGAAGGTTACCATGAGTCAGAGGAGCAGGGAAAGGGGAACAGTGGAGTTAGGCTTTGAAAGATCCCCTGCTACATGAATGAGGGTGCAACCTATCTAGGTTTGGGGACAAACTCTAAGAATTCCACATTTTTCTCTTGACTATGAAACGCTCATCTCAACCAAAATTGAATAAGCTGAGTTAAATCTGTGAGAACTTTCAGGAAAGCAAAGGAGCTGAAAATGTAGGCTATGAGTATGTAATTAGTATAATTCTTAGCAAACTGAACACTGCAGTTCACAATATATAACAACAACATATGGCAGGTATCACCATAGATAACAACAACAACCCAACAGGATAAACCCTGGGGATCTCAGCATTCTTCCCAAGTTAATGACCAGTCAACATAATAATCAAAGAAAAGCAGTAAAAGGGATTTAAATGTCATGGGAACAATGTTGGTGACACATATGAGGAGACAGAAGCAAACAAAGGGCAATTGTGTAGTTCAAGGTAAATGATCTTTTGAACATAAGTGGAGACCAGTGTTTACTAAACACAGAAGATTAGTATCAGTAGAGGAAGGAATTGTTTGTTTTTTATCTGAGAGGTCATTGAAAACAATAAAAAAAAGAGCATAGGTTACCATAGAAACCATTTTCAAAATACTTCAAGCAAATTTCACTACATCCAAAGACTCTGAAGAATTCAAAATCCCCTATGGGTCATTCAATGCTGAATTTGTTTGGGGCAGTCACCTTCTTTCAGAGGTTACCATTCATTTACTTGAGAAGAAACAAAAAGTATCATTTGACTATCCTCAGCATATAGTAATACTGTATATATTCTTGTAAAGTAACTTTGCAACTATATAAGATAAATGCATGCATCCTCAACTGAATATCTAACCTTAATAATTGCTTAAACTATGGACTGTCATTCAAAGATCAGGATAGGTATTTTTGTTGTGTATACATAAAAAGAATGGATAATATCCTCATTTGCCCTAATCTGAAAGAAAATAGAAAAGAAATTTTCCTGAATTGGAATGAAAATAAAAGAGAAAAATAATAACCTGAGACATGAGTTGTTTTTGTTTAACCTTTGAAAATATATGAGGAATTTCTCATATAAACTTAGACTTAGAGTCTAATAATTTTTGTTTCTAGGTGTTTATTACCTTAAAATCTGCATTAGTGAAACTCTAGTGTTCGTGGATGCTTCATCAGAAGCCAACCCAAGGCCCCAGGTCAGATCCAACACAGGCAGGGTTAAATAGCTACGAGCATGGTGACTCACTTGTACAGTTTTGCTTAAAGCACAGTTGGGAGCTTATCACCCAGTCCTTGAAGAAGACACCCTAGTGTCCTCACAATATTTCAGATAATCAAAACACATAAGATGCCACACTTTCTCCTTTCTCTTCATGCAACTGTGCCCTAATTGAACAATGAATGATCAATGCCAAGAAAACGATTCCCACCAACTCCCCAAAGATTTTCTCCAAAACACACGCAGAATTGGTTCTAGTTTCAATATGTGGAAAGAATCTAGAGAATAATGTCATGGGGAGCAGGTGGAGATATATGAGGGAGGAGGTGCACAAAGAAGGAAGTCAGCAGGGATGTGACAGACACTCAGGTGTCCATAAAGGCATCAACAGAAACTCCATTCCATGAGAACTGTCCTTGGTTCATGGTGGGGCCCCAACTCCATAAGGGTATAAGTTTGAGCAGGGCCTAAGTGAGAGACATTTCACCCTTGGGTCTCATTTCTGCCTGTTCTCTGTCATTTCTGCTTGACCTCTGCATGAAGTAGAGCAGAATTATATTCAATAATCTTTTAAGGAGTACCTCTTAACTAATTCATTCCCTAGAACCGTGCAATTCCTGACAAGCCTCACACAGGTCCATTCTTTAGTCTTCTAGAAATAATTTGAAATTATAGGTACACGCACTTGCACCTACTCAGACCTAGTATTTATATGTAAAACACACATACCATGTTTTATACATGAAACATATAGGAACAGGTGCATGTCAACATTACAACGTCCAACACAGTTGATCACTCCCTCTTGAAACTCATTCTTCCCTTGCCCCCTGGGCCTTACTTCTTTCCTCTTCCTTCTTCCCACAGTGGATGGAGTGTCTGTCTCATGTGTGAGGCCCCTGCCGTTCTCCATTCCCGGCCTCTCTTCTATCTGTCCTTGCTCCCTGGGAGGTATCAACCAGCCCCACAGCTTCCAATACTATCTCTGTGTTGAGGGCTTCCAGAGGTTTTCTTTCTCCGGCTGCCCTCGCCATCTCTGCAGTTGTACATACTAAACTCCTTTCTGGGATGTCCACTACGTAATTAAAATGAGTGAGGGAAGAGGTTCTCTCCATTTGCATCTTCTTCCTTCTCTGGGGTCAGATATTCTCACATTCTCGGTTTTGTCTACATGTCCAAAATAAGCTCTTGAATTGTTTTTCTCATCACATTTTCCTTTCTCTTTCCTTCTTTCAAAGCAAAAAGTGAGAGAGCCAACCTTCATTCCTGTCTCTCATAGGCCATCTCTAATGCATCAGCAAATTATTTTGTTCATACTTTCAAAATATATCCAGAATGTTACCACCTCTCTCCCCATCCACTGTTTAATATACTTAATCCAAACCATGGTTGTCTCTTGACTTATTAAAAAGAGCCTTCCCTGATTTCCCAGCTTCCACTATTGAAAATCAACATATTGTCATTATATCGTTATATAATGCTCATAAAACATCCACATTGTGAAATACTCTTTCCTGCTAGTGTGGAGGGCACTTGTGAATTTGACCCACTTCCTGCTCTCAAGGTTTTATACTCTGGGTGCCTGGGTCAGACACATACATAAGACAGAATGTGAATCAATACTTGGTAACTGGTGAGAAAGCTGAAATGTGCCAGAGGAGTATGGAGGGAGGAGGGAAAATTGTCATAATATTAGTGACAAAGTCTTTACCAAGGAGGTTGCATTTAATTTAGATCCATTGAGTCTAAAGTTCAGTTTTAGGAGCATGAAATTCAGCTCGTTCCTGAAGGTGGCCCAGAAGGAGACAGAGATAGAGCATCCTCAGAGCATGGTAAATAGTGTCATTTGCCTGAAACATGAGGGAGCTTAAATGTTAGTTGTTAGAATAAGGAAGCCAAGAAGACTTTAATTGGGAGGTCAGGGCAATAATTTTGTTACATATGTTTAATGTCATGAGTGACAAGATTAAAGTAGTTGTGTTAAAAAAATTTAATGTGGAGGCACTATGATGTGTGGGGATGCTTTCCCATTTTCTGCATGGGCATTAGACACTCTATATCAACTGCCACACTCTATATCAAGTTCAATGTAGAGTATCCACACATAGTCACACATGCATAATTTTTGGATCAACTTTGATTTACATTTGACCATTTGACATAATATTAGTACATGTAAACTTTTGCTATTTTTGATTCAGCAGGTTTTTTTTTCCATTTGATATATAATATTCTAAAGGTTTTCAAAGACCCTGAAGGCCCAAGACATTTTATCCATGTAGCACAATAATGAAATAGCTCTACAAAGAAAAAGACTTGAAGGACCAGAAGTATAGAAATGTGAGCACTTTGATACATATAAAAGTAATATAAACATGGAACTATATTCTTAAGAAGGAAAACTTGTTTAAAGCATTCAGTCACAAAAACAGCACATACATCTGAGAAGTCAGTATAATCACCCATTCAGGCAGAATGTGTGTTCTTAGAGCAATTTTATGTTGAAAGCCCCAATAAACACACTTTAGGTAACTTTTTCTAAAAGATAGGAAAGAGACCCAATTTTAATGGTTTGTTCTCTTGTTTTTAGATGCCATGACTAATTTTATCTTTAGTTCATTAGTTTGGGGATTATGACTTACTCATTTATTCAAATATTTATTTAACTATGATGTTCTAAAATACAAAGAAATTATTCTTGTTTTGTGTCAATTTGGATTTCAGATACCATCATACAACATTCTTATAGGAAGAGAAAGAGATGAAACTCAAAAGAGAGTTGTACCTAAGTACAATTAATGGAATTTGATGCTGCTTTTTGTTTTTATGTGATGATTTTATACTGAACAGCTAGCAAATTTCATAGATAAGTCTCCAAAGGTCAAAATGCTTCTCTTTTCTGTTTTTCTTTAAATCTAGTCACAAGATTAAAAGATCAAATTTTGACTTTGCAGAGAATAATCCTACTTTTAAAAATCAGCCCATTCTATGTGACATTTTAGCAGGTCCCTTGTTTTGTGTCAATTTGGATTTCAGACACCATCACACAACATTCTTATAGGAAGAGAAATTGATGAAACTAAATAAAGAGTTTTCTGGATCTTTTCTGGCATTTTCTACTTTGTCTATAAGATTGTGTCAATGTCACCCCGCTGTATAATACTCAACATTGATGCATTAATTTAAAAATCCATAAAGTTTAATACAATTCAAAAGAAAAAAGTCATTGCTAAAGTTAGTCAACCAATGTTTTAAATAAATGTTATGCATAAGCACTATGAAAAAATTACAAAGGTCTTTACTTTGTAATATTGTTACTTTCTTGTAAAAACAATAATCTAAAGAGTTGAGACTTTTATTTTCTTAGATGTAACCTTAAAGTGACTCTATAAACTATTTGTCAAACAGATCTCCTTAGTTAGCATTTAAAAGCAAAAATATATGTATACTAATCATGTGCATTTTAAAATTTAATACGCCCCTATTACACTCTTTTCTTGTATTTTCTTTTAAGCCTATAGAGAAATTGATTAAAGTTACAGAAACCCTTATTATTCTTAAGACCAAATGAAACTCCGCATTGCAGTCTGTCTGTTCATCCATAATTCAGGATCCCAGCCTAAAACATTATGCTCAAACAAGCATAAATATTGGCAAAGGTGAAATATTGAACTGCTACAGTAGCAGCTAAATTATGTAGCAATCTCTGTGTGTGCTTGAATTCCCTAGCACTGGGAATAAAAATTAAAAACAGAAAAATAGTCAACAATTATAGTTATAGACTAAATAAGGAAGATAGTAAAGCCATTATTTAAAGTGACCTTCTCTTTATTTGTTATTCATGGTTGTGAAATGACAGTAAACCCAAGAGGAGAAAAAACAAAAACAGTAGTTACTCATTATCTATCCAAGCAGAGAAAAGGGAATTCTAGAAGAATGTGCTTATGGACTCGAACTTTGAAAATGGCAAGCAAGTCTGATTCTATTTAAGCTTATAGAAATTTATCTTGCCTCAAATAAATTTCCTCATTTGTCTTAATTATCTGGGCATTAATGCCAGCCCTCCACTTATTAGAACCTCGTTCAACTGTCTGGAGGTTCCAGCCAGCCCATAAATACCCTTGGTAAATGACAGGTCTCTTCTCTCTGGGAGGGCTGGCCCCTGCGTGGGTGCAAAGCATCAGTAAGGGTACAACAGGAGAATCAAGAGCAAGAAAAATGCCCCTTCCTTGCCCATTGAATCAGCAGAATTAACCCAGAAGATGTATTTGTTAACAGAGACACCCACCAGGTCACTTTCACTTCCTGTCATTTCACTTCACTTCCTCTAATGCAGACTAGGTGTGTCGCATTTTGTAGCAATGCAGACCTTACATTTGTGGCCATCGGTAATCTATATACAGTAAATAATTGATGCTCATGAATTTTCTTCCTTCAGGATTTTAAGGCTTGTTATTCTAACTTTGTCAGGTACCCTTCTGATTTGTTATAACTTTTGTAGAAAGGAAGAATAATTAATACAATAAGTATAGTCACCTCGTTATGTAATAGAATTACCAGTTTCATACATCACTGAATACATTAGACCATTAACATTCTTCCCACAATCTAGGTGATTAGAAAAATTTTCAAGAAAGATTTGCAACAACTTATCAAGCTGTGCCTTCTTATGCAATGTTCTTCTGTGACTACTGGAATAGTTCAACATAGCACAGCTATTCAAATAGTTTGTGAAACGCCTTTAGTATATTATCTCCTAAGATTCACAACACAATTCTGAAAGAGTCTAAGCTGGGTGGGAGCTGTTCATATTTTGCAAATGGGGCACCCACATGCATGTGTGTTAAACAGGGAATCCACTGCCATGGGCCCAGTGTGGAATGGAGATGGGGACTACTCTCTTTCTCCCACTCCATACATTTCTCAATAAAAACAACTTATACATCCATTATTTAAAAAAAAAAATCAAGCCATCAGTATTCTTTATTCTCCTCTCACCCCAACCATAGCCTTAATGAAAAGACTTCCATTTACACCAAGGTCTGAATGATGGGTAGTGATTGCAGGACCAAAGTCTGATGCTAAGCGATTTCAATTTTTCCCTTCACAACATTCCTCTATTGTCAATGTGTTTCTCATCTACAGAAGTTTCACGTTTAATAAACTTTGGGTGAAATCTGCTTTATAACCTAAATTATCTTTCCTATACTTTTGTACTTTTGTAAGAGACCTATAGGTTTCCTTTCTATCTGTTCATAGCTGCCATTTCTGAAATGGTTTGGAAACTTGCCCTCTGGCACACAGCGAAGTCAAACATAGACAGAAGAATGAACTCCAAACTCATTTACCCAAATCAAGATGCTCAATAAAAATTGGAGCTCCCTGGTTCTGGGAAGAGCCAATCAGATAATTTTTCATCCTATATATACTTGTATATTTAGCAGAGATCTGATTTTTTTTTTTTTTTTGGTAGCAGGGGTAGAATCCAGAGGTGCTTTACTACTGAGCTACATCCCATCCTTTTTCATTTTTATTTTGAGACAGTGTTTCGCAGAGTTGCTTAGGGCCTGTTCTTTAATTCAACAAGGCTCTCTTTGGCATGACCAATGGAATTGTTCAACAACAAACTCAAAACTTAAGTTACCACTCACCCTGAGGCATCACAAGTCCCCCTGGGCAGGTGAATTAGGTGGGTTCACGGGCCACAGAGCACTCAATCAACTGGTTGGTGTCTGGTCAGACATGGAGAACTGATTCAGATCCACCATGTCCTGATTTTCTATATCTATGAACATACACTGGGGATAAATATCAGATTTAAGAGCTCAGTGTGTATTTTGAAAGTCAGGAGTGCTTCACTGGAATTTACTGCTGTGGACATCAAATATACTGTAAGCAAAGAAAGTGGGATCATGACACCGTCTTGCTATGGTAGCTGTGGTGCAAAATCACAGCAGCCATTCATTGGCAGTACTAGAAAACTGAAAATATCAATCTGTAACATTATTTTTAAGCTCTCCTGACAAAGGTTAGAATAAAATCCTCCTAATTGGGAAATCTTTGTACCCTGAAAGTATACATTGGAGCATTGGGATTATGACAAAAAAACAAAACATTTTCACATACCTACAGGAGATAATTGATTTTATGGTTCAAGGATTATATGCATGTAAAGAAAACTGAGAATTGGGAGCTCCCCTAAGAACAGCCATAACATTTTACTATTAATTCTGTTTTAGAAGACAATCCACTGATAAAGAAAGAGCACCAGCGAGAAATGCAGGATTAGTCCATCTGTTGCCACTGATCATGACTGTCATGTCCTTCCATCTCTCGGAGCCTCTTTTGCCTCATTTTGTTAATAATATATATTTTATATATATACTCCCCAGTAGCACCATAGCAAATATATATATATATATATGTAAATATATATATATATTTATATATAAATATATAAATAAATAAAATATATATAAATATATAAATATATATAAAATATATATAAAAATATATATAAAAATAAATAAAAAATATAAAAATATATAAAATATATATAAAAATAAAAATATATATAAATAAAAATATAGCAAATATATATATATTTGCTATATATATATATTTGCTATATATATATATTTGCTATATATATATATTTGCTATGGTGCTACTGAGGATTAAATCCAGGTGAACTACATTCCCTGCTTTTATTTTTTACTTTGAGATGAGGGTGTCTCTATGTTTCTCAGGCTGACCTAGAACATGCCATCATTCTGCCTCAGCCTCCCAAGTAGCTGGCTTACAGGCTTGAACCACTGCATCCAGTTAAAACAAAACAAAGCCAAATACATGCATGCACTGTCTGGCAACAGTACATGGCTGTGTGTGGCATTGCCAAGGTCATCTTAGCAGGCACTGTCATTAATTTTATTGAAGGAGAGACTTAGAACAATTGGCACTGAAGGGCCATTTGGATCACACTAATGCAGACAGAATTCACAAAGACCCATATCTTTATCTTTTCTTTCTACCTAAACAAAACTCATCTTAAGATAGCATGCACTTGTTTCAAACAGTGGAAGAAAAGATGTCCACTCAATCATTTGCTCTTCTTTGCTTTGCTTTCAATTCATAAAATTAAATAAAAATCTAAGCAAATGTAGATTCTCAGTTATGTTGGTATTTGGATTTAAAAGTATATTTAACAAACAATACTGAGATTTCTGCCCCTTACCTTGCAGCCTCTGCATCACATTGGCGATGTCCCGAGGAGAACGCGAGGTACCTCTGGAACTTGCCATGGTCTTTCTGTGGCATGAAACCAACACCACTGAGAGCCTCTTCCCTGAGGCAGTACAGGACTATGCCACTCCAGAAAACATGAGAGGACTTTCTAGATGTGAGGAGTCACAAAGGAATCCAAGGTACTGGCAGCTATCAGTGAGTGAGGGCTTCCAAACCTTCCAAATCTTGAACCTCTTCTTCCTCTTCCTCTTCTTCTTCCTCTTCTTCTTCTTCTTTTTTTTTAAAGACTGCCCTCTTAGATGAACTCTGGAATCTGAAAAACAAAACAAGAAAAAGGTATATTAATAATAAAAAAAATCTACTAGGTCACCATAGTGCTAAAAGGAGAACTCTCTCCATTCAGTGTGAATTCCTGATTCATTATCAACTGAAATAGCCAATGTAAAGAACACTTATAAAGTGCCATGCAAATGTTAGAAATTTATATGATATTTGACAAAATTTATATTGGACCTAAAATAAAATTTGTTGCTGGAAGGAGAAATACACTTCTTTCCATGTATTTTTTTAAATTATAAACTTTATCAATCTATGAATTCTATACTCAACACACTGAGCTCTATTTCTCAATTTTCACAGGTTCTCTTATCTATGCTATTTTGCAAACATATTTTGCTTTGTTTTGTTGAAATGTTTCTAGGAATGAGATCATATCCTAGCTCCTATAACAATTTGACAAATTAAAAGAGTTTATAAAGGTAAAAATTATCTCAGTCTCAAAATCTGACTTTTAAATATTCTAAATTTAGAAGACAAAATGGGCCGGGTTTAGCTTTCTTCTTCCCTATGTAGAAAGACTGTAAAGTAGGTTGTAAGGCTGGGTTGAGCGTGGATTAATCAGGGAGGATATTGCTCTTCTAAGTCTTGCCTGAATTCTCTGCTTTGGTCAAGTGTAATTGGTCATTCAGGAGTTGGGTGGCGAAAAAGAGGTAGGCAAATATTTGGAGGAGTCTTGCCATTGAGCAGTGTACTTTTAACAAGGATTGCTAACCCAAGGAGTGGCTGGACAGGTCTTGCCATGAACAGGATAATCAGAAGAGAGGGCTGAATAATGCACCCAGAGAAAGGCACTTAACCAAGGGCCACAGAAGAGGCCCATGTGAGCCGGATGTTCTCTTACGATTCTTACTACATCTCTTGGTTATGATGATGATGGGGAGGGGGAAATGGGGGTAGGAAGAAAAGAAGGGGGACAGAAACATGAAGAAAGCACAGCACATATGTGTGGAATTGCCCATCTGCCTGAAGGAAAAGGAGAATCTATGCATGCTACAAAATTATGCTATAATCTCAATGTATAGTCCTTAAAATTAGCATTATTTATGATGAATTGGTTAAGCAATAGAGTATAAATACAAAGTACAAATGATTTTTTTTTTTTTTTTTGGGTACTGGGGATTGAACTCAGGGGTTAAATCCTGAGCCACATCCCTAGCCCTTTTATGTATTTTATTTAGAGACAGGGTCTCAATGAGTTGCTTAGTGCCTTGCTTTTGCTGAGGCTGGCTTTGAACCTTCGAGCCTCCTATTTTAGCCTCTGGAGCCACTGGGATTACAGGCGTGGGCCACTGCATGGGGCTGTACAAATGATTTTTAAATGGTATTACTAATACCAGCATATATTGCACACATCTTTAAAGGATGAAAAATGCTACACACTGCTACTGCTACTGCCCTGTGCTTAAAAAAATAAAAACAAAAAGGAACCATTAGAGAAAGAAGGCCTCCCTGACTGCTCACTTTGCCAGTTAGAGGGCAGAGAAGAGTAAACAGTGTCAAGTAGTAGAGAGACAGAAATCAGATTAGTAGGAGAAGGACAAAGTCGTTGGCATCTTCTAGGCTAGAAGGCTACCTCTCAGTGGGTGGCTCCCTAAGAGATTCTCAGAGGGAAAATAATTATGTATGGCTGGCTGGAAAATAATATCATGTCCTACAACTCTGCCAAAATTATGTTCCCATTAGCAGTTTGAATTTCCTGGGTAATATTCCTACCTGCCCATGCACAAAAGCAACCTTAACTTGGAAAAATAACAGTGAGAAAGGCCTGAGGAAACTTACAACTGGTCTCTTTCTCTAATCTGTTAGAAAGTTAGGTTCCTCAAATATAAGAGTCTAACTTTCTGAAATCTGTCTATCTAAAACTGTGTATCTGTCAATATCATTCATCTGCATGCATTCTAAGCAGGGATAGGGAAAGCAATTCACTTCAATCCAGCTGCCCTACACTAAGTCCTGCTTAGCAGGGTTAAATGACTAAAACATAGCCCCCACCTTTAATCAAGAATTACAGAAATAAAAGGGATTTCTGCAAGTCATTGCATTACAGATCATTCTGCTTCTACCCTCTTGTAGATCACATTCATGTAACAGAAAAGATTAATTCTAACATCAGTTAATCTCTCTCTCCACATTCAACTCAGAAATTCCTTACTTGTCTCTAGTATGCATCCAGTCTTACAGCCAAAGCATAGCTAACACATTGAGTGACAATATCAATGCTGGGGCTACCAAGATGAATACAACACAGGAATCTAATTTTGTGGAGCTTAGAACATAATGGAAAAGACAACAAAGAGAAAACAATACAAAAATCCCAGGAGTAAGTGCAAATATAAAGATGAAGGGCTAGAAAGGAGAAGGTTTTGCCAATCTGGGGGTTCTGGAAAATTCTACTGGGAAGGAGATAACACCTACACTCAGTCTTGGCCAATGAATTAGAGTTGGGTGAAAATATGGACAGTGTTTTCCAGGTAGAGTGGCCAGTTTGGGCAAAGGTATGGGAATGAGAAGTAGCATGAATCATATGTGGAACAGCTATTAGCCTGACACTGACGGCCTCTGCCAGGTGACACTCTGACAAATGAGGGAGTAGCCAGATGGTGGGGGTCCCCCTGTGTACATGCACAGAAGAGTGGTTCTTGTTTTCTAGGAGGCAAAAAGAAACCATCAGGGCATGTTGGGCTGGAAGTGAGAAGAAATGACCTAGATGAATAGCTATAGTTTTTAAGGGTGTATTTGAAGTGGTCAAGGCAGAAAGCCCAGTTAGGAAGGTTATCTCAGGAATCCAGACAGGAGAGGATGAAGGCAGAAACTGGAGAGAGAGGGAAGAGGGTGAGAGTAAGACAAAGAGAAGAAACCTTCACAGGGCAAACTTTGCAAGGCTTGGTGATTGGTCAACTGGGTTCAAAATACTTTATGTGGGTGAGATAAACCCCAGAAAAACCCCTAACTCCCCAACACAACAGAAGTTGAAACAACATCCTTCCTTTTTCGGGCCTCAGATAAACCAATTTGCTTTTATCATTATTTATACACAGGTCTTATATAGAATTATAATTTTCTTGCTTTTTACTGATACTTTAATTTTGTGTCATGTGATTTGATAATAAATCTAAAAATAATAAAAAGAATACAAAAAAGAAGACTGTGATTAAGAGATACAAATTCTAAGCTTAACTTTGTCCCAACTAGTGGGGCAATTTTGAGAAGGCTCTCTGCATGAATGTCCTTGTCCTCAACAACCACTTATTGGAGACAGAATGGTACAGGAAATGCACAAACTGGATGAAGAAAGACCAGGAAGGAGCATACTCTTAACTCTGTCTCTATGATCTTAAGAAAGGTTAGCTTTTCTGAGCCTTTGTTCCCTCATCTGTAAAATGAGGTCAACTTATGTGAAATTAGGCTGAATCAAGTAGCGTGCTTGCCTAGTATGCATGATGCCCTGGGTTCAATCGCCAGTATGGCCTAAATAAATAAATAACCAATGGCATGCCGTTGAGTTTCAGTAAATCACTGGTTTCTCCATCAACTGTCCTCAGTTTCTCCATCAACAATTTGAGAAGTGGCCCCCAAATGGAAAGATGACCCCAAAGGTGTGCTCCAATTCCAAAATCAATGGTAGCATAAGGGACAACAACTATAGGCGAACAGTGATAAGAGCCTCAAACTGAGTAGTTATGTGGTGGTGTTCTGATTGTGAACATGACCTAAGAACTGGTCACCAAAGGGAGATCGAGAAAAACCAATAAGTTTACCATCCCAGGGTTTTGAAAGGAGTTTTTAATAGATGCAGGATATTGTGGGGTGGGGAGTTAGAGAATAAAGGGTGAAACCGGGCACTTGGATGGAAGGGGAGAATGGGGTAGACATTGATGAATCGTATACTACACCATCTCTACATCTCTCCAGAAGAAGGAACTAAGAAAATGCAGTTAAATATATTTATCATACTTAGCAGAAAGGTAATATTCCTGTATTTATTATTTCACTGCCAATGTGTATTGAGAAAATATTTGTAATGGATCTCAGTGTATAGTGAAATGGTGAACAAGAAAGACCAAGCGCCTCATTGAACTTACAGACCAGAGGGGGAGATGATATAAACACTATTGCCACAAATCAGACAGGGTGACTTGTAATGGAGAAGTCCAGGCCACAGTGGGGACAAACAGAACATTCAATCAATAACTGTCTGCTGCACACTCAGTGCAGGATGCAGAGGGAATTTCGACTCTGTGCTATTTGGGATTCTCTAGCTGATTGATAGTGTCTTCTTACCACCAATACCTGTGAAAAGCACAGTCATGAAGTGTCACTACTCAACTTGTTCTGTCTTACCCAAAATGTACCAAAGGCTACCACAGCTCTTTCTTATTTGTGTGACTAGAAAGGAATACACTAAGGAAACTGTAGGAAAAATACTACCAGGCCACAAGAATATACCTTAAAGCAATACAACCAAAATTTTAGATATTAGGAAACTATAGCAGAAAATTCCAAACCCAGAAAATGGGGGTGGAAGAATGGAGACCATAAATGCATAAAAAGATTCACAGCAATATGATATATAAATATTGCTTAGTTATATATCTAAATATGAACATGAAAGCAATAATATTGAAATTCACTACTAAATTAAAAATGTAAAAGTTCTTTCAACCACCCTCTCCAAGACTTTTATTGGCTTACATTCACATAACTCTCTAATTTTACATGTAATTATTTTTTGTCTGTTCTGCCCTTAGTAATGACATTACTTAATAAACATTAAGATGGCTATGAAGTAGGAAAGAAGAGGGCCATCATTGGCTTAATATAAATATATTTACTAATATATGTACTCAGGTTATTAGTAAATAATTCTGTTATTCACTATTAAGAATTATTCAGGACAATGATAAGAAATGGTCCTTTTCCTAGAGTCACAAGAATACCAACAAGTAAGCACAAGACAAATTATAGAAGAAAACAGCATGAAAAACATTCGGGGTTATGATGCAAATGATTTTGTAAGCTAGGGGTATAAAATGCACCCAAAGATAACTGCCGCCTTCTTTCCATACCTTGCTCAATATGTATTTCACTTCTTGCTCAACATTAGTTCTCCTTAGATTAGACCTCAAGGAAGGACACAGTGAAGAGACATCTGCCCCACAGAGGCGTCTTGGGCGCTGCTCACCAGTCACATTCAGGCTACAGGGTGTGGCTGCAGTAGCTAGAACTGCGAAAATGCCACCCACCTTGCTCTTACTTCCTGTTATAGTCACACCTCCTGACAGTGGCCAGAAGCTGCGGGCTGCATAACTATCAGAGAGTAGGACCCAGTGAAGCACCCAGCAATTCTAGACATTTTTCAAATGATAAAGTAGTTTTTCCCAGTCCCTGCTCCCTGGTGGCAAGGAATCAAGTGGAAAGAATGCTTACTTGGGGACAATAAGGACAGAATTAAATCAGTTTGTGGAAAATCATTAGTTAAGAAAAATGAAAAGAAGGCTATGATGTAACAGTTGATTGAATATTTTTCAAAGGCTAGCAATATTATGATCATGGTCTGTCTGAGCATGTTATTATTTTTTTTATCTTCAACATGAAACATTAAGTTAGTAGTGATCCGGTACATTTTGTTCTAAATCTGCTACAAAGTAATAAACAGGCTGAAAAACACAAGAAAATTAGTTACGCATTTTAGTGCACTATTCTGGTGATAAGGAAAACTTTTTATCCATATTATTAATCTGTTTCATCATGGGGAATAAAAAGCCTCTCACAAAGAACAATCTTCATGACTCACAATTAAATCAGCATTTTATGCAGATGTAGGTCATATTAATAACCTTTGCTTGATTTAAAATTAGTAGGCATTCTCTTGCATAGGACTGGCTTTTGTACACAAATCCTGCCTTTAGGAAAGTAGTTCTTAGATCAAAATGAATAAATTTGCATTAAAGAACAGAAAAATAATTCATTTGGGGCTTTCTTAACGTTGACAAAAAAAAAAAAAAATCCGATACATGTAAGTTTTTCACTCCAAACTGAAAAGCTCAGAAATGAACATCACAAGCTGCTGAGGTTTCAGAGCTGATATTTCTTATTTGAACGTGACTCTTAAAGGAAGAGGCCTAAACTTCCAGCATCAAACACTGTTATCCCAAGCAGCACAGCCAATCTCCTTTCCCAAGGGGCTTTCCTTTCTGGGTCTGATGGATGCTGCATTTTGCACTAAATTCTGCCCTTTGCGATGCACCTGC
Source organism: Ictidomys tridecemlineatus (assembly GCF_052094955.1). Classification (NCBI taxonomy): domain Eukaryota; kingdom Metazoa; phylum Chordata; class Mammalia; order Rodentia; family Sciuridae; genus Ictidomys; species Ictidomys tridecemlineatus. Next base: position 13,601,631 of record NC_135484.1, on the reverse strand, counting down.
CCCGCTGTGAACCACCATTTCCCAGAACTCCTCCAGCAGCAGGGCAAAATCTGTCTGAAACGTGTCTATCGGAGGAGATGAAAGTTATCTTGCCCTCTAGTGTAGGCTCTGCCTGGAAGCAACTGCACCATGACTGCGCCGGGGGAGTCGCCCGGGCCTCCGCGCAGTCTTCAAGCCCTGGGCTCCGCTAACCATTTTCCCTCCCCCAGCCTTCCTAAAATAGTCTAGGGGTGGAGGAAGGGAGGCTCCTAGAAATTGTCCAACGCCCTACATCTCCCATCAGATAGTAGCAACAGTACCGACCATCACAATACGAGGGTGGCTGCCTTTTGCTTCGGTATCCTTGGAGCCCAGGGGACGTGCCACAAGCGGAAATGACAACTCACAGAGGGGGATATTAATAGGGATATCTACGTACGAGATGCAGAGGCTCCCCAACCTCCTTATCTCCTTATCCATGAGTGTCACACACGTACGCACACCACCGCCACTCTCTCCCTCCCACCCAGTACGCAGAGCCTTAGCGTGCAAGCACTAACTTGCTTACGATTTGTCTGCAATTTGTGCGCCTTGCACCTCTCTCCTCAATCTCTCCTTCCTTCTCCTTCTCTCTCTCTCTCTCTCTCTCTCTTCTCTTCTCTTCTCTTCTCTTCTCTTCTCTTCTCTTCTCTTCTCTCTCTCTCTCTCTCTCTCTCTCTCTCTCTCTCTCTCTCTCTCTCTCTCTCTCTCTCTCTCTCTCTCTCTCTCTCTCTCTCCTCTCTCTCCTCTCTCTCTCTCTTTACCTTCTCTCGGCCTCGTTCAGGTTCCAGGACGCGAGCTACCGCCTCCTCCCGGCTCGCTGCGCCGGGCTCGGCGGGACCCAAGGGTGAGCAGCTGTCCGCCCGCCCTGTCGCCGGCGCTCGGGCGCGGTCTGCAGGGCTGCAGGGAGCCCGGCCGCCCTGGTGACAGAGTACAACAATCCCAGCCCCGCTCCGGGCTGGCGATCACCCCGGCGGGCGCGCGCCACTCGCTGCTGCGCTGCTGCTCGGCTGCTCTGCCCTCCCTCCGCGATCGGTTCCTCCCCCGGCTGCACACTAGGGGGTTAGGCCTCCCCCATCTCCCGCCCTCCGCAGCCAGTGCTCCTGCCCGAAGGGAAAGTCACGGAGGAGGTTCAGCCTATGGGCAGGGGCCCAGCACTACCCCTGGCCCGCCACACCCCCTCCGGGCCCGGAGCCGGCTCCGGGATGCGCTGCTCCCCGGCGGAGCTGGGGGCGGGGACCTGAAGTCTCGCTTCTAGGCTTCCCCCTACCTCAGAAAGATGCTTGGTCTCAGCTATTTCTCTGCAATCGCAAAGTCCTTCTGCTTGACCTAACCTCTTAGCAAGCTCTGCTAAGGGTCCAGCTCCAGGTGGTCGACGTGGGAAGGAAATGTCCCAGGGCGCTGGGACCTGCTGCCCCTGCTGCCTAGAGGAGCTGTGCTGGCCTGGCTGCCAACTATTGCCCAGGGTTCCACCGCCCGGTGGACCTCCGGAGCAGAACCTATCTGGAAAGACGGGGAGGTTCCCTGATGGTCCCAGGAAGGACGTGATGCAGTTCCAGGAACACATTCGGCCGGCTCCTTTGAAGACCACCTCCAAGAAGATTCCAACAGCTGACCTTCGGACTGTCAAACCAGGAACAATTAATTTGAAGAGACTAGTCAGGCTTTATAGATTTTTGTTACTGTTGTTTATAAAGCTTAGATTTCTTGAGATAGCATTTAACACCTTAATTTAGAACTAATTTGTTTTTATTTCATGAGAATTATAAAAAGAACACCTTTAGGTCCTTCAGACTTGCCATGAAAATTGTGAAGGACCACAAGTCCTCCCAGTTGTGTAGGAGATTGCAGTGTTACCTAGGAGCATTCAGGAGACTTTATTTTGTTGTGGTTTTACGGTTTCCAAGCAAAGTTAAACAAAGTTTCTTTTCACTGACAATGAAGTCCAAGTGCAACAGGATTACTGCACTAAAATAATTGAGGCTATGTCGCAAGAATCTCAAAAATAATAATTACTCCTTGAATCTTCAATCTTAAAAAAATCACGCTGATTTTCTAAATTTAATAAATGAAAGGACCAATTTGTAAAGTATGTGAAGTTTGTCTCTCTCTGCCTCCTGCCTTTCCCTCACCTGCAGCCAACATTCACACTATTAGGTTTCCCTTTCCTTCAAATTCTCTTTTTCTGGATCCTATCAAAATAATAACATCTGAAACAAATCTGGCAAACTAATCTGATATATTCTCTTTCCTTGAGTTTCTTTTTTAAAATTAGGAGTCCAAATATTGGCTAATTATAGAACTTATCAGGAAGTTGGGGCTGGAGGAGCAGGGATGATGTTTTGGGTTGATACCAATGGTACCCCACCTCCGCCTGAGGGTGACATACATAAAGGCTGTTCTGAGTCCCATGTGGAAATAACAGCCAGAGCCTGAGTGTTCCAAGTCACTAGACTGGGGTCCAGACTTGAGGTTTCTCAGAAGGAAAGAACTGGACTGTCTCAGTTCTCCCTGTTCATCCTCCTTCCATAGAAGGGAATTGTCCCTGCTGACTTGCTTTGGAATATGAGGTGGGAAGGTACTCTACAAACCTGAGATTCTGTGTGTTAGCAGCTGCTTCTGCAGTTGACTTATTATTTGAGAAGGGAGCTGGCTACTTAATATAAGCTGGAAACATCTCTCCCATCAACTAAAACTTCTTAGCTAGAGCTAATCTGTTCCCCCAGGATCAGACAGAGAGGAGTTTGGAGACTTTGGCTGGCATTTTTTCCCCTGTTGAACCAAACTTATAGTCTCAGCTCATTCAACACTATTTTCCTATTTTAGACTTTTGAAAAGGGCTTGTCTTTTTCAGACTCCCCAGGGAAGGCTTTTGTTGCTCCATTGACTCAAATACTGCTTTGGGTGTGTGTGTGTGTCCATTTACAACTAATTTTTTAATAATATTATTTATAGTCATTCTTAACCCTAATTATAGAGTTAGAAAACTAAGAATCTAGAAAATGAAGTGTCTTGCCCAAGCATCATAGGTAATAAATAGTGAAACAGGTTTTCCAGTAATGTTCTGTGTGTAACCACATGAAATATGCATATTGGATCTGGTGTTTTGTTTCCTTCCAAGCACTTTGCAAAGCAAATGTTATATATTTCAAAACCATTTCTATAACAAATAGAATTTAAGTCGTATAGAGGTTCATAAAGTGGCATTTCAAAAGCCTACATTTCAACTACTGTTTGAATACCTAGCACATACCAGATATTGTTCTGAGCTCTGGACCTAGAGTGGTCAGCAGAATCTAACCTGGTTCCTGCCTTCACTAAGCCAATGGTATGGCCAGGGCGAGACAGGAATTCATGAAAGAACTACACAAACTCTTGTCAAATCTCATTTTCCAAAAAAGGGAAATGGTGTTAGGAAGCTTCCTGTTGGGGGCATTAATTTATTTCAGAGATAGAAAGACTTTGGTATGGGAGAGTCACTTAAACTGGGATGTACAGAAGGATGGTATTGAAGAGGTGAAAGGGGCTGTGGTGGGAGAAGCACTTCAGGCAGAGGACAGAGCACACACAGGGGCTCAAGGTGCATTTGAGGAAATGAGGAAGAGAATGCAAGGGACAGGCAGGAGGTTCAGGGAACAGGGCACAAGGTGAGGCTCTTAACATACTAGGGACCCTCAAAAGTCCCCTGAATAGAGGTGTCTTGTCATTATGTGAATTGAGTGTCTCTAGTAAGTGTTGTGACCTGACTGCATTTATGCTTTGAAATTTGCTTTTTGCCTTGAATGTGGAAAACAGATTAGAATTGGAGCCAGAATCTAAAAACACGGACCAGTTAGGAAGGTGCTGCAGTATTCCTTCAGAAAATATTCTTTCCTAGACTGATAGGGGTGGCAAAAATAGATGGATCTGAAAGATACTTAACAGATAAAACTTACAGGGCATAAGAACATGTGCATGGCTATATACCTAATGCCCATGTAACCCTTTACACCCCAATTCATGTGGTGACATGGAATGATTAAGGTGACAATATCTGGAGGTGGTGCCTTTGGGAGGTGGTTGGGTAATGAGGATGGTGCCCTTATAAATGGGATTTGTGCCTTTTTTAAAAGAGACACAGATATTGTCTGTTTTGTCATATAAGACCACAGTGAAAAGACCATCATCTCTGAGACAGGAAATAGCCCTCTCTAGACACAGAATTATCAGGCTCCTGGATCGTTGACTTCTTTGCTTTCAGAACCATGGGAGATAAATGCTTATAAGCCACCCAGTGTTCAGAATTACACTAGAGCAGCCCAAAAGCTGCATTAACACATGGGCCCAATAGAACTTAGAAAAGTTCTGCTTTACCAATATAGTGGTTAAAGTCTTGGGTTTTAAGAAAGAAAGACCTAGGTTTGAATCTCAGCTCTATTATTAAGTGCCTGTTCAATTTGCCTCTCATGAATTCAGATTTACAAACCTATGATTCAGAATTATAATAGTATCTTATTCATAGGGTCTTTGTGGAGGCCAAATGACCTAATACCTAAGAAACACTTATTACTTTACAGCTTGGCATGTGGTCAATAAGTACAAGATATAATTAGCACCATTTTTATCATTATAGTTATTATTAATATGATTCCAGATACTCCAGAAGTCAGCAAATAAAAGGAAAATTATCGGTCTCTGTTTTGCAATAGCCTGACTGAGCTAGGACACCAGTTCCTGGGAATAGAAACATATTATCCCAGGGTCATCACAGATCGGGGCAGCAATCTGATTTCTCTCTCCTGCAGGTCCAATACCTGTCCTCTTCTGGTGTCTTCATATGGTCTCACTTTATATGGGATGCTATTGTCATGTGTCCCTAAAGCTAGGCCCTCCACTGATCCCTTTTTGCATTAATAGAAAGTAGAAAAATGTAGCAAAACTTACCTATTGCTTTCAGCTCATCTTTAGCCCAATTGCCTGTTATCATTATGGCCCACATGTGTGTTAAATGAGAAATTGCCCATTTGAAGTCAGCAAATAATAATTTCTGTTTCTATCATTTCTACTTTGTCACTCTGTAAACACTATAGGGGGAAATTGCCATAGTTAAAATATGTTGTTGATTTATAAAAAGCATCAGCCTCAGGATCTTCCCAGAGGTGCATCTTTACTGGCAGGAGTACACGTGCAACTTAACAAGTGGGTCTCTTCTCCCATCTCCCTCCCTTGATCTTAACTGTCTTTGAAGCCAACTTCAAGTGCCCCAAAATATGTATCAAAATAGCTCTTACTTTTCAAAGGTAAAGAAGCCTTGTATCACCCAGGATTCAGATGCGTCAACCACGGTCTGATACAGTTTTAGAAAACTTGGAAGACTCTTGCTAAGTAATGGCCTCCAGTGAAGTCAATATCATCTGTTAACAAGGGAAGAAAGGACAGCAAGGGAGGGGCTCACTTTTCCTGAAGGAAGTCGCAGGATGATTTTAAGGTCAAAGTTCATCCAATCCTCCACAGTGCCTCTTTCCTAATTCCCAGAGCTCACTCTTTACAACAAGGGCTTTAACTCTCCCATAAGAGACCTGCCAGATATTTAATTCATTTTGCACTATAATTTTGCAACATGCAGAAACAGATCTTTGAGGTGATTATATATATATATATATACATATATTTTATAAAAAATGTTTCTGTGACTGTATGGGCTCTAGAGGTTCTTTGGTTCTCGGACACTTCCTTGATCCAAGAGTGTAATGTTTGGGGGCTTGTCATTTTCTTCGTATGACATCTGGTGCAGTCATAATGGCTGACACACATCATGGTCCTTCTTGTTCTCTTTCCCACCATGAGGTGTTACAGCTGCAGCTAGCTTGATCTCCTATATCCTTGTCTTCAATGGTCTCTTTACTTCAGGCAATCATCGGCATTAATTTCAGGAGCTGTTTGCCACCACCCTCCAGGTCTTAGAATTCTCTTTTCCATGTACAATGAGGTCTTCAGTAGGCAAAATGGAAGCAGGTCAAATAACAAGATCCCGATCCTTGAAGGCCTGGAACCAGAATGACTCGGCATTAAATATTGCATCAGTCAGGATTCATCAGGGAAAAGTCAAACAACCTGAGGAGTTAGAAAGCCGTTGGAAGGACTGGAGAGGTGTTCATCAATATGGCTGCCTTTATCTCTCAGGCTCCACCAGCGCAGGTGCATCCAGAACTAAGCAGGTTGCTGCTGCCACCCAGAGGTCAAGGTGCTGCAGCAAAGGGCCACAGCATCACAGAAACTCTGTTGATGGAACTTGGCGGTCAGTCAGCCACCATAGAACTCCTTGCATAGGAAGGAGAACTTCTTGGTGATCCCTTTGCCTTCCAGCCCTCCTGTGGAAGCACTGGCAGAATGCAAATTTTATCCAAATCTGGAAAAGGAGCCTGGGAAGTGCCATCCCCAGATAGAGAGCAGAGAAAGAGTTGTGAATGAAGTTTGCTTGCCAGTAAACTGTATCCAACATAAACACAGACTTGGGTTGAACAAGATAATGAAAATGTTTATTTAAAACTCACATAAATTTCATTTTAAATGTTGAATCCTTTTTGAATTGATTGTACCTCTTATGCTAATATTGTTTTAGTATTTTAAGTTAGGACTGTATTTGTAAAATGAACATAGAGCATGTTGGCATTACTGATAAATTTTAGGGTGATATTATTAATGTCCCAGTGTAATTTTCCTGTCACTTTCTCTCCAGGCTTCCATCTGGATCTGCTCTTCTTAGATCACTCTTGTCCCTCCTTGCCTTTGACCATCCACTCCCATGATCAGAATCTTGGCTTTGTTAGTATAAACAATGACAATTATTTGTAAAGATAATCCCAATGACAAACACTTCACTCTCTGGCCATCGCCTCTGGTGTTCCCAGTCCTCTCCCTCTAGTTTACCAATTCCAATCTGCTCTCCACTAAACAAGACCTTATAACCATCAGCAGAGGCACTTAAATCTTTGTTTGAATTTTTCAATTGCTTTAATTTCATCTTTTGGAAACTATTATAAAAGGTCTTTTATTTATGAAATAAGAAACTCAAATATCTACCTCCAGAAAATCATTATAATAAATTTACAAATTATAAATTTCAAATTAAATGGTACCAACTTGAGAGAGGTACTCTGAGGTTCGTGCAGTGCATAACCCACATTGTATGTGGCAGCTCAGTGACTACAGTATTAACCCCTTATCCACAGTTTCAACTTTTCAATTTTAGCTACCCATGATCAGCTGTGGTCTAAAAATAAGAAAAAAATTCCAGAAATAATTCATTAGTTTAAAGTTGTACATCATCCTGATTTACATGATGAAATCTTATGCTATCCTTTCTACCTGGTATGTGAAGCATTCATTTTCCTGTGTATCCACTCTGTATAAGCTACCCACTTGACATCATCATGGTTTAATACTCCATGATCACAAAACCAAACTATCTTTGTTCTTGAAAATAAACTCTGAAATGTTTAGCAGTAGTAGTGCACATATATTCAACATACTCTCAAGTAGGTCTGAAAAAATAATGTAAGGGTAGATGAAGAAGTAAATGGGGCAAAAGTAAACAATGGGTGAATCTGGCTGAGAAATACATAGGAATTCTATGTAATATTCTCGAAGCATTCCAGTAGGTGACAAGAAATATATTTAAAATCTGTTACTTATCAGCTCCACTGATGCTACCCTAGATCATCATTGACTTTGGGGCTATTAATATATCAGCTGCATCCTAGTGCAGCCTAAATTAGTTGAAAGTCACCTCTTTGCTCAAAATCCTCCAATAAAATTCCATCTTACTTAGAATGAAAGATGAAGCCTCTTGATGATCTGTAAGGCCCTACATGATTTGTCCCTATCTTCCCATTATCTCTGTAGTCTCAACTTTGAATCTCCCCTCCTCACTGAACTGCAGATACAAACTTTGGTTGATGTTTTTAAAGGATACTATGCAAGATACTGCTTCAGGATCTTTTCATATAATGTTACTTCTTCCTGGAAATTAAATTCTGAAACTTATTCCCATGGCTTACTTCCTAACTTTTTTCAAGTCTTTTATTAAACTATCACCTTCTCAGTGAAGCTTCTCCTGAGTGCCCTGTATAAAGTTTAAAATACCCTCCACTCTGGTTTGAACATTCTATATCCTTATATCTCCAAAACTTAGTATAATATTGTATAGATGTTCCTTACTTGCCCAGTTTATTTTCTGCCTACCTTTAGAATATGAACATGAGGGCAGATGTCTTTTCTGATTTGAATTCTGATATTCTCAACATTTAAAACTGACACATGTTGTTTATTCAACTAATACTGACTGTTGAATAAATAAACAAATAACATACTACTTTTACTACTTTTTAATTTATTTTTTAAAATTCTAATTTGTTATATATGACAGCAGAACGCATTACAATTCATATTACACACATAGAGCACAATTATTCATCTCGGGTGTTCACAAAGTAGAGTCACACCATTCGTGTCTTCATACATATACTTAGGGTAATGATGTCCATCTCATTCCATCGTCTTTCCTACCCCAATGATAATGTACTAATTTTGCTATGCCTTATAGAACAGTACCTATCATCAGTTATATAATTACATTTTTATGAAACTCCCTAGAAATTGGGTATCCAAATTCTGGTATATCCTGATCCTAAATGGGTCAGTCACACAGGATAATCATATCTCCTGTGATGTCAAATGGAAAAAAAAAGTCTCTCCTTTCAGCTCATAATTCTATCTTTTCTTCTTTATTGACAATTTTTTAACAGCTCAGGAGTACTTCTGCCACTGCATTGTTGGCTGTTTGGATATACAATTCAATGCCAAAAATGGGTCCTGATAGGTGGGCATCTCTGAAATAATTTGGTAAATCCACTTCTGAGATTGTATGCTGCTTTCCAAATTTCCCTTGGATTTGTTTCATTTTCTAGGCATATTGGAGTCTTTTCTTTGTTATTCATCTTGTATTAATATTATCATCTTTTTTCTTTCCTTGGTTTTCTCTTTTGTTAAACGATTTCAACATCTTCAGAATATTTTGTAAAAGTTGGTTCATAGGCCACCAACATTCTGTCTCAGTAGTATGCAATAACCTTCCTAAATACTGTGCAGAAATGAGCTTTTGTTTACAAAATAACTGTGCCAGTAATGACATCAGGTCATGGATTAGTTTGAAATGGGAAGAGAGCATGTGGGTTGAAGAATGAAAATTCTTAATTAGATTCCTACAAATAGTATTCCAGAATGGCTGAATGAGCTCACTAATACACAGTTTTATTCCACTGGAAACACCTCAAGGAGACTCTAAAAAGGAAAGAAGATCTATTTGTGAGTTTCTTCTCCCTGATTTATTTCACTAGCCACACCTATTTTATGCTGAAAAATTTGTGACAAATCACCAGACTCAAATTTCCGTGTGGCCATCTATCAATTCAGACTCAATATGATTCATGTAAGAGAAAATCCAGCTGACACAACCAAAAGCAACACAGAAAATTCAAGATCTTGTTCAGAGGATGGGGCTCAGAACTCACTCAAAGCGTCCATCAGGGGTCTGGTTTCTTTCTATGCTCTCCCATCTGCCACCTGCACCTGCTGCCTGAACAGTGGGTTCTTTCTAAGGATGACTCTTACTATTGCCAGTGGAGTGCCTATAATTGGGCTAGTGCTCACTTCTTGGTTTATCCACTGAGAAAGAATGTATTTTTGTCTATAAGTTCCAGGAAAATTTACCATGACTGGACTAGATTAAGTTATTATGTTCCCAATATCCACCTCCCAGGAATCACCATGATCAGGAGGAATAAAAATGTTCTGACTCTTACCAATCAGGATCCATCCCTGGTACCAAACTTAACTTATTTTCCCCAAAGCAAATGGCCTCTATAATCAAGGTGTAGACACCAATTTTATGCCTCCCTCCCCCAAAAAAATAGAATTCATGTGAATTAGATTAGGATAATTTGAGATGAAGTGCATTTGATTTTGTCTTGTTCAAAGGACCAGTTTCCCAAGTGTGGATGGGAGGTAGTGGAACTTGAAGGCCTAACAGGAGCTTGGAGTGAACGACAGCTGGGCCATTACTAACCCTGCCAGAGACAAATGGGAGGGAGAGCTGAATGGAGGCTGGGAGGAGTGGAGGTCCTACAATGAATGACATTAGAGGTGGGAGCATTGACCCCTGAGGGACATGGGTAGCCCCAAGAACACTGCAAGTCCATGCTGGTCCTCCTTGTAGGGCAAAGCACAATGGAAAAGACAGGGAAAGAAAGAAGAGACAACAGAGAACATTCTGCATGGTATCTGAATCAAAGCTTGAGAACTGTGAAGGAGATAAGAGAAAATAATGAACCCATAGAGACAACCAACCAATATTCCCTGCAGACCAGAAATACTCTACTTGCTTATCTTACCAGGAACTTTTAAGATACTTGTGATAGCACTGAGTATTCCAAAAAGCAGATAAAGCCTCTTAAAAATACTTACCATAGCACATGATATGAATATGGGGGTTCTATTACAATGGCTGGAAGCATGGACCCATTGTTTATCTTAATTAATCTAGCCATATTTTGAGCCCAAGGTGTTTTGATTAGACATAGGCTTTTTTTTTATTCTAGGATAAGATAAACCCTAAAATATTTCCCCCCTGATTATCTTTAAGTAGATTTTAGAATTTCTCTGCTTATGTTCTAAATTCATTCTGGCAACCAACAGGCTCTAAAATGGATATCAAAATCATTTCTTGCTCCTCAAGCACAAAAATGCTGTATGCCCCAGGGTAGCTGCGGCTGTGACAGTTGTGATAGTTGTAGGGACAGCGGAAAATACTCCATCGCTTTCCACTGTTAGCCTCAGGAGATTCTGATGGACAAGCCATTGCTAGCAACTTCCTCAGCTGCCTCCCTAATGTGCTTTATGCATCATAGTGGGGAAAAAATCCTGGAATGGTAGGCTGGACCAGAGAATCCAAGGTTCAAAATCTAGGCACATAGGCAGTTAGGGCTCAGCACATTCATGAATTACTTCAATATTTATTGAGTGCCTACTGTATGTGTGATAGACAATTTTTTGATGGCGACAAAACAGGAAAGAATCATTTGTTTCCAGGAAGTTTATCTTCTGGTGGGGAAAGTCTATAATAAACAAAATACACACAAATGTGAACCATACTGGATACTGATAACTACTAAAAATTAAAAATAAAGCAAACAAGAGACAAAAGATGTGCTCGGTAAATGGCTGAAATCTTACCATAAATCCTGGGGGGGAAAATCTAGAGGAAGTAAAGGAGGAAGTCCTTCCAAGGATACCGGGGAGAGCAGAGAGCAATGTCCTTGACCTTGAAAACCCCCGTTTCTATTTGTGGAAGAGCAAGGAAGTTAGAGTGGCTGGAGTGCAGTAGATGAGGGAGGTGAAGTTACAGAAATGAAAGGTGGTGATGTGGACAGATCCCGTACGTCTTATTGGCCACCATAGGGAGCTCGTTGATCTTTACAAGAATCCACTGGAGAATCCTGAGCACAAGAATGGCAGGATATGATCTGGGCTCCAAGAAGAGAACTGACTTCTGTGTTGATAATACTGCAGGACTGAAACAGAAGCAGGGAACCACTGTAGTTCAAGTGTCTCCTCCAAGATTCATGTTGAAATAAATTGCCATAATAAGAGTATTAAGAAGTGGGAACTGTCTCTTAGACAGTTAGGTTGTGAGACTACCCCAATGAGTGGATCAATTTGATTGTCATGGGAGAGGTTTAGTTGTCCCCGGGAGTGAGCTTCTGATAGGAAAGATGAGGTCAGCCCAATTTTTCTTTGTCTCAGGTACTTACTTGCCTTCCTGCCATGTTTTAATGCAGCAGAGACCTCCACTATACATCCAGTGCCTTGCCTTGCCATTTCCTTGCCTCTAGAGCCACAAATCTGTAAAGCGTTTTTTATAAATTACCCAGTCTTGGTATTCTGTTACAGTAGTAGAAAGCAGATTAAGGCAGGGATCAATTAGGATCACACAGCTATTATACAGGTGAGAGATGCTGCTGGCTTGGACCTTGGTTGTCCATTGGAACAATGAGAAATGATCTAATTCTCAGTATACTTTGATGCTTTTAAGATTTATTGATTTAATAGGTGTGTAAGTGATGGTAATAGCATTAGCATCTTAAGGCCAGTGGACCATCCATTTCCAAAGTTTTCCATGTAAATATTGAAATTCCAACAGGTCTGAAATTGGAAGAGTCTCATTCTCATGAGGTAGATTTCAAGTAAAACTCTGGATCAATCAGAATGGAGAGAATAACCACGATTCCAAACCCAAGATAATATCCAAAGTGAATCACAGTGATGTGAGGATGGCTAAGAAAGTCATAGCAAATTTTTATCAGAGAGTCAGCCTGTCTCTGGGCAGAAGGGCATCAAGGATGGCTAAGGCATGCATCGCAATTGATTTGGGTACTAGGCCATGATTTGATCACCGTGAAACAAGTCTGCCACTCATTGCTTCAGAGAATGATCTAGTTAGAGAATCAAGACACTAGCACATTGTGGAGGTAACCAACCTGAAACCAGACCAGCAGCATAACCCCCCTGCTGCTTGGCCACTGAGTGAAGGCTCTTTATCTGGCCTCTGCTAAGCCAAGCTGCTATCAGAGGCCCCAGCTGTGCAGAAACCTAATGCAAAGTATAGGAGCTTGCAGAACTGGAAACCGCACAAGACCAGGAAACAATGCTTCCCCAAGGCTTTGTCTGTCTTGAAGATTCTAATGGTAACAGAACATGAAGGTTAGTAATAAATCACAGATGGCAGTTTTATCTTTTGAGGATTTCAATTCTCTACTGCCTCAACAGCTGCCTCAATGGCCTTCTGATGATGCCCACTGTTCACTATGTACATATCAGAGGTGGTTCCCGGGACTTCTTTGGGAGGGGATTCTTGCTATCCTGATTAATGCTGTGGTTGATGAAAAGAAATATATTTCCAGATAGAGAGACACAGCCTGAAAAGGCATGGGAAAAAGAAACTATAGTCATATGCTGTATAATGACATTTTGATCAACAGTGGATCGCATAGAAGAATGGGTCTCTTAGGCTATAATGGAGCTGGGAAATTCCTAATGCTTAGTGACATCATTGTTACTTCATAATGCAATGCGTGACTCCTGTGCTTGTGGCTACGCTGGCATAAGCAAATCTACAAGCTGCAATGACAGAGCAGTTGACTGAATTCAGAGGCCAAGAAGGAGGCATTGATGATAAATCAGAACCTAGATAACAAGGAGCGTGATATTTCCTTTAAAAAACGGAGGGGACTTTTTATATGTGTATTTTCCTCTATCAGTTTGCCCCTCATTTATTTTCTATAACTTCCACCTCCACCTCCTGTTTCTCTGTTTTCCTATCTCCTCCAAAATGCCACTGCAGCAGTCATTCTGACAGTCTCCATTTGGTTAATCTTCCTTAAGACAATTCCAGGAAAGAAACCCTTCAGGTCACTGCTCTCATGCCCTTTTCTGTCCCCTTTCCTAGGCTTTTGGTGAGTGCAGTTGTTTCTTTTAATTGCTTTATCTATTTACTTGTTCCTCTGTTTTTCTTGGTTAACTTCCTCCCTCCCATTTCTCTCCTTACGTCCTATTTTGTCTCGGTTATTGCCCTTAAGAATCCTCATGTCCAAGTTAACAATTGATGATTTACATGCATAGGGATGATTTTAAAGGCAATTTATTTTGATGGATGGAAACCACAACAGAAATCAGATGTACCATTTTACAAACTCTGCAGTGTGCTTTTGGAAGTCAATCTCCCGACGTGTTGCTGACTAAAATAACAAGTTAATATAAACTCAGGAATGAGGAAACCCAAATAGGATATCATGAAAAAGAAGGCTTAGATAACTGTGGGCAGTTAGTAGAAAATAGGTTATAATGGAAATGGTATTATTTGACAGTACTTTGCTAAGGTTTTGAAGTTTATGTAATGGCAATGCTTTCTACATGCTATATCTGAATTATCTGGGGAGCTTGCTAAAAATATATTTTCTTGGACACCAACATCCCACATTCTGGTTCTTCTGATCTGGGATAAGGCTCAGAAATCTGTATTCTGAGTCAACTCTACAGGTAAGATAGACACCCAGCCAGGTTCAGGAACTATTTCAAGGGGAACAAACAACTGTAGCTCCTGTAACCAGCTGAACACCTGCAGTTAGAGCTGTGATCTGACAAGTTTAGCACCTATCATGATTTTGCCTAAACAAAAATGACAGATGAGATACTCTGTTGATTTTGCTTTTGAAGTTGATAAAATGGAACAATCTTATAGGTAACTTAGAAAGAAGTGTCATGCTAACAATGTTGACACTGAGAACTCTTGCGACCCCAAAACACAAACATAAAATCCAAAAGTGAAATAGCAAAAAATTAAGAATTGTTACATGTGGGTAAAAATGTCTTCTTATTATAAATGAATATTCTGGTCACTGTAGACATACAGAAATGTTTATTTGTTTCTTCTGTTTATTAAGCATTGAAGATAAAAAATAAGTCTTTACTTCACTTCTAAGACAATCTCACGACTTCTACCCCTTATAGGGATTTAGGGTTAGATATTTATATTGATAATAATCTTGTAAGTAACTTTAGTTATATATGTATGCTAATATATAAGCAAAATAAAAATAATAAATATAGTAAATTATAATAATACATATAATAAAAGAATATATTAATAAATATTGTGCTAATTTATAGAAAATGTGCAGATTCAGCATTCACAAAGAATTTAGATAATTCTAAGCTGCAAAAAGTATTCCTACTGCTTATGATACAGCCAGGATTCTTGAATATTCAGGTAACCACCCAAATCACCTGATAATCTGAAAATACATTTACACCTATTTAATGCCATTACTTCTTTAAAATAAAAAAAATAAAACTCAAATATGCAAAATAATGACAGTTAAAAATACAATAAGCAAAAACCTTTTAGGCAAACATATAGTGATATTCCTTCCTATGGGATAGTTTATCCTAAAAGTTAATTCTCAATTATAGAAAGTTAAAAAGAAAAAAGATTTCTTTAACTACTGTTTTTAGTCTCCTCCCCACATTCATTTCTAAGAGATTTTCTTATATTTATTATATTTTGTTACATTTGTTATATTTTACAAAGCATTTAACAAAATGTATGCATGTAATTTTAAAAGCCAACTAATCCAATAGGTCTTATCACTGAAAACAGCAATTATTTGTTCTCACTCAATCCTATTTATCCTTCCTCCAAATCATCAAACTAGAACATGCTTAGCAGTATTTAATTTGTATTTATCTCTGTATCTTTAAATAACATGCTTCCATTGCTTATTGATTGCGAAATCTCAGGCATTGTCTGCTGACTGCTCACTGCGGAAGACCAGTATTTCACTGTGTTCCAGGGCTCCTCTCTGCCCCTGGTCCCATGTCATCCTGTCCTGCATGTTTCTACTAGAGTTCATCATGATTGTAGTTTGAGAAACATTCAGTATTTCTATTATGATCAGGTAAATGTGCGAAAATTTGATCCACCAATTATACCAGGACCTCTCATCATTCCCTGTTCAAATTCTTGTTTTTCTTGGAGTCAACAATTTCCTTATTATTTTGTTGTTATTTTTAAATGAAAATTTAACAATCTGAAGCCCCAGATCACCTGTCAATTTTCTAGGTCTCTTATCAATATGGACAAAGGAGACATGTCTCCTTATCAACTCCTGTGCTGTGGAGGCTGATGTCAGCTCAGTTTCCTCGGACCTAAAGTTTTAGCCAGATGTGTTCTCTTTATAAAAGTACCTGGGAAATAAAAGGAGGAAAAGAAACTTTAAATAACAGGAAATGTAGCTGCTAAAGCCGTGAGGCTCAAGTAGTTTCTTTCTGCCAGTACCTCGGCAGGATGGATATTTCACCTGGTGGGGCGACCCAGACAGCCCTCATTTCTGAAGAGTCTGGAAGCATTAATGGTCCTGTCTTGGATACATAACTGCAGTACTCAAGTCAGGATGATTCAGCAAGGGAGGATTTAAAAACAAACAGTAAATCCCTCAGGTGTCAATCCTAGTTTTTCCAACCGCACTGGACAATAGCAACTTGGTTGCTCCTGGGATTGGGACATTTGTGACACTCAGTAGAAAAGCCTGTTCACTATCCCTTGGAGGAGGGAGGATCTCACAGTGGCCAGTGATCAGTGAACAATATTCTTTCCAATTCCCAGTAATCATGATGATATTCCCTGATGGAAGCATTCCTCTCCCCAACTATAGGAGCTTCAAATCCAGTGTCAAGATTGAGAGGATTTTAAACAGACTTCTTCTAGTGGGCAATTAAACAGTACAGTAAGGGGTTAGCTGCTGCTGTTTGCAAACTGTACACTCAGCACTGTAGAGGACAGGTCAGCCATAATGAGCGGAAGTCCATGTTACTGAGTTCATGCATACCTCCATCTCTACCACCATGGTCACTTTGTACATAGGCCCTTCCCCAAGCAAGGGTGAGGGAAAGAGACTAAGTGAAGTTCATAGAAAAATAATCCTGTCCACTTGGTCATTAAGAAGTTTCTCCACCTAAGTGTGCCCTCAGGTATACATTTGAGTGAAAAACAAATATATCCACACTCTCTTCCTACTGTAAGAGCTCCTTCTATATAGCTCACGAGGAGTATTAAAATTGTAATTGGATTTATCATTTTGTTATTTTCAAGTTACTCTCTAGCTAAAAATCTACTCGTTTCCCAATGAGTCATTGTAGATCAATCAGTCTCCACCAGAGCCAAGGCCACTTCTTCTTCAATGCAAAGTGAATGTCATCTGTACCACTCCAAAGTCCACCAACTAGAAGGATCTTCCATTATTTCTGTTTGTCTAGGGAATCCTCCCAGGTGTGCCTGAGTACAACACTATTTACCTTTATCTGTGCTACCAGAGCAGGAATTCATCTTCACCATAAGCAGAAGCTTTTTCCCTTAACTAATCACAGGAAACACCCCCAAAGCCAGAACTGTGGGATGAGGATAAGGCAGCAAAGCCAAAAAATTAATCTCAAATGAAGGGCCATGCTATGTGTGACTGCTCAGGAGGAGAATCTGCTCTGTGACTCTCTTAGTTTTTCATGTCCTTTGTAATCCTTGGTTTCTGAATGTGTCACTCCAATTTCCACCTACTGTCACATGTCATTCTCCTAGTGTGTCTTTGGAGAAGTTCCTTTCTTGGGGGACAGCTGTCATTTTGGGTTAAGGGACCACCATACTCCAGCATAATCTCATCTTAACTAATTACATCTGCAATGAGCTTATTTCTAAATAATGTCATCATCCGAGGTTCTAGGATGATCATAAACTTTGAGAGGACACTATTCAGCTCAGTATACTTATGGTCCAATGGTCAGATGTTCAGTCTCCACCAGAGCCAAGGAAACTCATTTCTAATCAAGAGTGATTATTTATAGAAGAGGGCATGACCTTACTCCTGAGCCCTAAGGGTTTTCATTATCATTCTCTTACTGGGCTTTTCAGAGATTCTGTTCAACAGCTATTGGTTTGTATGACCAAGGGTCAGGACAGCTCTCTGGCCTCCCACACAGCATGCTCCTCCTCTGGACCCTGCACAAAGCTAGTGACTTCATGGATTATAGTAAATGGGCTGGTGCAGCCTGACCAAATTTGGTATGTGTTACCTGAAAATCCAAGGAAGTTCAACACACCACATGCCACTTCTCACTCAGTGGTGGACTTTGCAAGGTTTAGCAGCAAGCCTACTCTAATGGGAATATCCTGAGATGTTCCATATTAATGGAAACTCAGCTAAGGAGGTAGGCTCCCAAACCAACAGAGCATCTAATACAGGAATTGGGGGTGCTTGCCACTTCCTGCTCACCAAGTTCAATTGAATTGCTATCCACGTAATGGATCGGTGTGGTGCTCTGTGGTGTGGTGCTCTTGATCAAAATCATCAAGGATCCCTGCGACTACCTTATGATAGCAGAAGAACTGATACCATCTTTTAAAAGTATCCATAAAAATAAAAAAATGCTTTTAATTTCCATGATTAACAGGAAGAGGAAAAATTTCCAGCTCAATAGCTGCATACTGAGTCTGCATACTAAGTCTTATTTATTCCAGCAGTGATATCACATCCAGATGCAGTAGTGATGGGTTTCTCTAGCTGATTAAAAGGGCTATAATCTACAGTTATTCTGTAACCTGTCTGCCTAGCTTCAATACGTGGGCTAAATGAGGACATGGTAGGAGTTACTATCAGGTCATAGATGGTGAAATATATTTCTACAATTCCACAGCTACGCCATGTTGCTATTGTTCACTATTTTAGGAGGGCGTGACTTGGGGAGCTGTTTCAGTTGCAAGGGTTTCCAGTCTGTCCCTTCCCACAGAGTGGCCTTCAGTTTGTGCATCAGGGAACCAATAGAGAGGTTCTCCCGGGTACTATTTACATTGATTTCCACTAGACAATTTGGAAAGGGGGAGTAAGTATGGGGTACTATTTGTGTGTTGAAATATGGTATTAGAAAGTATTTTATATATATATATATATATATATATATATATGTGTGTGTGTGTGTGTGTGTGTGTGTGTGTGTGTGTGTGTGTATATATATATATATATATATATATTTATATATATATATATACACACAAGTTGGAAGAGTTGTCATATCTCCATCACATCCCAGACAACAGACCAGGAGGAGGATGGTCACTGACTCCATAGCCATACTCCCCTGCTCTGACTATGGACCACATGTTTCAGGGCCTCCTAAAATCAGGACAGAATCAGAACACTTCTAGAAGCACTAGTATTTCCTCCCCCACCCAGTAATCTTTTTTTTTTTTTTTCCTTTTTGGTCACTGCGGATTGAACCCAGGATGCTCTATCACTGAACTGCATCCCAAGCTTCTTTGTTTTTTTTTTTTTTTTTTTTTTTGAGACAGGGTCTCAATGAATTTTCCAGGCTGGCCTTGAACTTGCCATCCTCCTTCCTCAGCCTTCTGAGTCCCATTGCTTACAGTTGTACCCACCATGCCCACCTCCTCAGTAATCTTAATAAGAACTTTGAGAGGGAGAAGGCTCTGGGAAAGATTCCCTGTTCTCTTCTATCATGAATTTATAGGATCCTTCCTCAAAGATCCAATTTTTCTCCTCAACAAAGATTCAGAGACTGCAATGTAGTCTAAACTTGAGAAAAAAGAGGCTGCAAATCCACACTTTGGCAATTTGGCTATTTATTTCTTTGTTCAGTTTTTTCTTATAGTGCCCAGGTAGCTGTTTTTCAGGGAAGGAGTGGTATTTTACAGAGATTTTAGTTACAATAAAAAGAAGGGATGACCTGAAATGTGCCTACATCACTGTGACAGAGCTGGAACTAATCTGATTGCATCCTAATATTAGACTATTGATGGTTCTAATGTAGTTATTTAATATGCTGAGTTTTTTGTGATTTAATATAAACTAATTTCCTTTAATGTTCAATAGGTTAAAAAAACCAGTTTTCTCCTGTTTTTAAGGTCTAAGTTTTTCACACACAGAACTATTTATGAACTAGATCTATAGTAGGGATTGTTATATTTATGGTGCTGGCAAAAAATGCTCATCAAAGTGACTTCCTCTTACTTTCAGACACTCAGTGAGAAATCTCACTGAAGTTAAGTAGGGATTTTGCTGTCGAATTTAGTTAGGTCTTTCATTGTTGCTGTGAGAGAAACGCCCGACAAGAACAACGTAGAGGAGGAAGAGTTTATTTTGTGCCATGGTATCAGAGATCTCAATCCATAAACAGCAGACTCCATTGCCCTGGGCCCATGTGAGGCAGAATATCATAGGGGAAAGGTCTAGTGGAGAAAAGCTGCTCTCAGCTCATGGTGGGGTCAGGAAGCAGAGAATGGTGAAGCCGGGCACTTGGAAGATGCACCCTTCCAGGGCATGCCTCCAGTGACCCATGTCCTCTAGTCCTGTCCCCCCTGCCCACAGTTGCTACCCAGTCCACTCAAACTAGGATGGATTGATTAGGTGACAGTTCTCATGACCAATGTAGACCTGATGCGTGGCAAGATTCCTACCTGTTGCACCATGCCAGCCCTGCTGGGCCTGATGAAGACACCTGCTCTGCACACCTCCATCCCTGAGCCCCCAAGCATCTGATGGCCTCAAGCTCCCTCCTGCTTCCCAACCAACCCTGAGAGAACAGAAGTGGGGCAGACCTGACTGGAAGTTCAGACTCAAAGCTAACCAATAGTGTTAATGCTCTTCCAAACCATGATTAGCGTAAGTTTGGAACCACAGCATTGACTCCAGTGCTTATATGAAAATAATAAAACTTTTCATACCCCCTTGGCATATGGGGGCCATCAGCAGTCTTGACAGTCAAACTGAATTTTGAGACATGGTCCCACCCATTTATGATAGATGGCCACAACAAATACCTAGTGAAGAATTATTTAGATGGAATTATCTCTGTTAAGATAACTTTTGGGTTCCTGACTCTTCATGGGACCCAAAGTGATACAGTAAAGACTTCCCATCTTTTCTGTGTTTCTGTCTCTCTTTATTTCCTGTAGTTTATGTTTTGCTTAATGAATGTTGACAACGTTTTTAGTTGAAAACACAGCCATTAGAACTTCAGTGTGTTGTCTCCAATCTATAACCTTAAGACATTCTTCTTTTCTATTCAATGTTGTTTTAATTTTACCCTCTCTGATATTGAGGATGCAAATTTGTTATTTTTGTTCTTGCCATTGTAGTTGTTGATATTACCTTGGTATTTTTTCTCCTGTTTAAAAATATTTCCAAATTTTAGAGTCCTTCTATTTTAGTTGTGTTTCTTATGCATAGAAAAGATTCAAATTTTGCTTTGAGATTCAATTTGAATTTTATTTTTATTAGTAAATGAGTGTAGATGGTTTGTATTTCTTGATATGACAGGTATGTTTAGTCTTCATATTGCCATGAGTTTGTCAGTCGCGTGTGTGTGTGTGTGTGTGTGTGTGTGTGTGTGTGTGTGTGCGCGTGCACGCGCTTCCTTTGGACATCTTTTTGTAGCTCCTTGAGGTATAAAGTCAAGTTGTTTATTTGGAAGCTTTCTTCGCTTTCAAGGCATGTGATTTTTACTATATAATATCCTTTGGTTACTGCTGTATCCCATTGAGTTTCATCTTCATTTGCCTTGAGGTTTTGGGGGGGAATAGGGGGCCCCAGGAATTTAATCCACAGCACTCAACCACTCAGCCACATCCCCAGCCCTTTTTATTTATTTTGAGACAGGGTCTCACTAAGTTGCTTAGAACCTCACTAAGTTGCTGAGGCTGGCCTGGAACTTGCAATCCTCTTGCCTCAGCCTCCAGAGCCCCTGGGTTTACAGGCATGCGCCACTACTCAGGGATGCCTTGAGATATTATTTAAATATGTTTTGATTTCTCCTTTGACCCAGTGATTGTTCAGGAGAGTGCTGTTGAGTTTCCAGATATTCATGGCCAGCATCCTCAGGCCACAGCACTCATTATCTACACAATCTAGGTCTGTGTAAATGCACTCTGTCCACCACACAGGGAGAAACTCACCACTGATCCTTTTCATAGAATCTATCTCCGCACTAAGAGCAGTGGGCCTGGATTTTAGTGGCAAGTTTGGAAAAACAGCAACAGATGGTGCTTGGTCATTCTCTGGTTCCTGAACTCTAGTGCATTTATTTTTGACTTGTTGTCTGTTTGGTCTACAGCTGTGAGGAGCGCTAATGCATTTTTCATTTCCAGAAAGAGCAAGCCTTTACAGTTTTTACTGATGGCTTTCCTTGTTCAGAAGTTTAATTCTGAGACAACCTAGCATCAATTGGAATTAAACACAAATTATTACTTAGATAATAATTTAATTAGGGTAGTAAGTAGCACATTCTGTACATTTTCATTATCCACCCATCTGTTGAAGGGCACCTAGGTTGCTTCCATACCTTGGCTATTATGAATTGAGCTGCTATAAACATTGATGTGGCTGCATCACTATAGTTTGCTGACTTTAAGTCCTTTTGGTATGTGCTAAGGAATGGGACACCTTTAGATGTCTAGGGCAGTAAGTAGTACTTTCTGTCTTTCATCAGATCCGAGTGTCTCTTGCATTTTTATAAACATGACTAATAATTTGGCATTATTTTTGCTATTTTAAGGACAACTCAATTGACTTGAAAGTGAAAAAATGAACATTTAGTTAACTCCATTAAAAAATAAAGCAAACAAATATTTTTATCTAGAGTGTAAATTGGGAACAAAACCCACTTTGTAAAATCAATAAAATCTAAAAATTTGAATTTTCTTTTAAAAATTTAAATACACTTGAAACATAGTATAACAAATACATTAATGCATTTAATTTTTAATATTTTTAAAGTTTGTTCTTTTTAGATATACATGATAGTAGAGCGTATTTTGACATATTATACATACACGGAGTATAACTTCCCATTCCTATGGTCTTACATGATGTAGAGTTTCACTGGTCATGTATTCATATATGAATGCAGGAAGTAGGAAAGTTATGTCTAATTCATTCTACTGTCTTTCCTATTCCCAACTCCCCTCCCTTCCCTTTATTCCTCTTTGTGTAATCCAATGAATTTCTATTCTTTCCCACCCCCCAATTGTGTGTTAATCCATATATCAGAGAGAACGTTTGGCCTTTGGTTTGGCGGGATTGATTTATTTCACTTAGAATGATAGCTTCCAATTCTATTCATTTATTGGCAAATTCCATAATTTCATTTTTCTTTATGGTGGAGTAATATTCCATTGTGTATATACATCACATTTTCTTTATCCACTCATCTGTTGAAGGGCACCTAGGTTGGTTACATACCTTAGCTGTTGTGAATTGAGCTGCTATAAATATTGATGTGACACATCACTATAGTTTGCTAATTTTAAGTCCTTTGGGTATATTCTGAGGAGTGGGATAACTGGGTTAAACAGTGGTTCTCTTCCAAGTTTTCTAAGGAATCTCCATACTGCTTTCCATTGTGGTTATACCAATTTTCAGCCCCATCAGCAGTGTATGAGTGTACCTTTTTTCCCCACATCCTTGCCAACATGTATTGTTACTTGTATTCTTGATAATTGCCATTCTGACTGGAGTGACATGACATCTCAGTGTAGTTTTAATTTACATTTCTCTAATTGCTAGGGATATTGAACATTTTCTCATATATTTGTTGACCATTTATATTTCTTCTATGAATTATCTCTTCAGTTCCTTAGCCCATTTATTGACTGTGTTATTTGTGGGTTTTTTTGGTGTTAAGTTCTTTGAGTTCTTTATGTACCCTGGAGATTAATGCTCTATCTGAGGTGCAGGTGGTAAAGATTTTCCTCCCATTTTATAGGCTCTCTCTTCATGTTCCTGATACACACACACACACACACACACACACACACACACATATATATATATATAAAGTTGTAGATGGACACACTACCTTTATTTTATTTATTTATCTTATGTGGTGCTGAGGATTGAACCCAGGGCCTCATGCGTGCTAGTCAAGAACTCTACCTCTGAGAGACAACCCCAGACCTGAAGAATCTTTTTAGTTTGATACCATCCATTTATTAATTCTTGATTTTACTTCTTGTGCTTTAAGAGACGTGTTGAGGAATTTGGTTCCTAAGCCAACATGATGGAGAGTTAGGCCACTTTTTCTTCTACTAGGCTCAGGGTCTCTGGTCTAATGCCTAGATCCTTGATCTACTTTCAGGTAAGTATTGTGTAGGGTGAGAGATAAGGGTTTAATTCCATTTTTCTACATATAGATTTTCAATTTTCCCGGCACCATTTGTTAAAGAGGCTATCTTTCCCCCAATGTTTATGATGCCTACCTAAATACATTTTAACCCTAAAGTTTCAAAATTGAAAAAGAAAAACAGCTTTTGATGGGATTATTCCACTTTATAACTCTTGCTATTGTTTAATCTTGAATGTTGTTGAAGACAGGAAAAGGATGAAGAACTGAAGAGTTAAAGGGATATCTTCCTGGGCATTCAGATTTAAGATTTATATCTCAAACTTAACACTTTTTCTTTCTTATTCATCAATAAAAATGCTATAAGTCTGGCACTCTCTCTACTGCCTGATGATCAAAATATGCCTAGTATACACCTGAGGCAAACCACTAAATTGGAAAGGGGCCGTTTCTGATTGTGGTGTTATAGGCTAAATACCAGTTTTTAATTTTCAATTTAGTCATAGTAACAGTGGAGAGATCTGGAGTGTGCAGCGCCACCTTCTGGTGAGCTGCATTAGTCCATCCCTGCATCTCTGACAGCTGAAAGATGAGATTTCACAATAGAATCTTAGGAGGCTAGCTGTCCTGTATTAAGGTCCTTATCAATTCAAATGTATGTGTCCATTGAATGAACAATGTAGATAGTGACCAAAATAAAAGTACCTATTTTTAGACACAGTTTAAGTTTCAAAAGGCTGGGATAACAAGTATTTTTCTCCTCGTTCCATCTTTCAGTACCTAACACTGTAGAACAACATGGGGATTCAATGTACATATATTGAATAATAACAGTAGTTTTGATTACTGTCTTTATTAAGCCTTAATTCCTTCTCAGGATCAAATGGAAATTGATTCCTGATCTGAGGCCTTAGGGTTTCTCAAACTTTTGGCCTAAATTTGTCTCCCTGCTTCTTATTTCATCCAACTTAATCCTACTGCTTCTGTTTATCAAAAATCCCCAATCTTTTATGAAAGGGGTAATATGCTTTCTTTTCCAAATATCTCATCTTTCAAGTGTCCAGATTGATGTCAGGTGACCAATGTTTTCACATGGGATATATAGGCAGTGCCTGAGACCCCATGCAGCTGACCTCACATTGAATCCCTAATTCTCCTCCAAGACAGGTGTGGCCATAGCAACACAGGCCACTTCTCTTCACTACTATGCCCTTGTAAGTTGGGATAGTTGTCAACTGGCCTGCCTCTTTGAGGAGGCTCTTTAAGTGGGCACGTATTGGTGGCCAGAACCAAACTACTTACCATGAACTGTGCCTACTAAATCTGGGGGAACTGAACACCGTGAAGTCCATCCCACTCACTCAGATTTTCATGAAACAGCATCACATCAATTTTGAATGACTTGGGTTGAAGGCTATAAAGTAATCAGGAATCCATGCAATTCTGCAATATTGCCCTCTTTTTTTTTTCCCCCTTAAAGCTTTAAGTATATTTGCCTCTCTAGCACAGGAAAAATAATTTCTGGAAAAGCTGCCTCCTCTTACTTTGTAGTGAGAACTCATTTTTCCTTCCCTGTTTGATTATGCCATTGTGTTTTCATGCGTCTTTTTGGCATGTTTCCTGGAGACGCTTTGTTTGAGATCAGTTTTTCCTCTTCTACTCTTGTAAGCTTGGGACTCTTTTTATCATCTCTGTCTCTCCCGCTCCATAGCATGTTAAATTATCTTTATTCTCTTCCTGACACACTGATTCCTTTGTGGTCACATTTTCCCTTCCTAGTTTGATATTTCCTCACTATTCTGTGTTCATATTTTTTTGGTGTGTGATACTTTTGAAATGCACTGAAGCCTTAGAAAATACTTTTTCTCACAAATAAAGATTCCTATTTCATTCAAAAGTATGATCTTTTGTGTGTGACCTTTAACAACTTCTTTATCTTTCTATTTGGGAATAAAAACAACTACTTCACTGAATGCCTTCTCTGTGTCAGGCACTGTAGGAAACATGTTGCATACATTATTTTTAATATTTATAAATTCTTGTAAACATTATGTTTCCTCATATGCAAGTAAAGGAACAGAGGCCAGAAATGTGTCCCAGGATACTCTGTAGAATTAAGATCAGAATCCAGAATGATCTGAGTCCAAATGTTATCTTCTTCTCTTGATATCTTATAGCCCCTTAATGCTGTGGAAGCCTATTTTACTATGTCATTCCTACTTTATAAAATTTGAATAATCCCAAGTATGTGATGTGTAATTTTTTGGATGCTATTTCAAAAATATAGCAATTATCAAATACCACAGTACAATAAAACTTTCACTAAGAATGGAAATCTATGCCTGTGTCAATTTCTAGTGAACTGTATCTGTTGAACACTGGAAACATGGCTGGCAGAACTGAAAAATTGAGAATTTTATTGAATTTATTTCTAATAATATCTTAAGTGTACATAACCAAACATGGCTTCCACAATGCATAGTGTGATCTCAGATAGCACAAATCTCCTGCTGCTATTCTTCTGAGGCCAGTATCCCAGCATTCCAGAATCACTTGGCTATTTAGTGGTCTTCTGTTCAATTTAGCCACTTTGAAATCACTGCAAGAAGGACAAAAGAAATCATTTGAGTCTGTGATTGCAGCCACAGTAGCAAGTGCTACCAGCAGTCACTTTATAGCTCTGTGTCTAAGAACAATATTATGACATCACAATGCACCTTTGCTCTTGCTTAGCTTCATCTCACTTAATATTAACAACTTGACACTTTTGTCTTTAATTGGGACTTCATTAGCTTCAGTGTGTAATGTAAAGGTTTTCCTCTCACACCAAGTCACGGCTTACTTTCTTTGCTTCATAGCACAATTTTTTGCTTTGTATGCTTTGTATTCATGCACTTAGTATTTAAGGTGCAAAAAGGCTGAGGTTATAGTTTCTGTACTTTGGAATATTTTCTGTATGTCAAAATCACTTTTTCATGTAATTTATGAACCAAAGCATTTAAGGGGAGGGGCGAGTTAGATAGATGACAGGAGGAAGGAAGCATCTCCAAATGGACTAGGGGTTAACTATTGTTCATAAATTTTTAAAAATTTTCTTCATGAACTATATTTAGCAAACTAAAACAAACATAAAATCTGTTTGAAATAAATAAAAAAATGTTCCGTAAAGCTATATTATGGATCCACAACACACTCTTTATTATTTTAAAGTATCATTTATTGTTTTATCATTTATTGTGATTAAAAAACATCGCTCCCAGTAGAATACAATTCCACTGATTACACTCAGGGCTTCAAGGACATTTCTCTGTTGAGCAGTCCCCTAGAATTCTTCTCTTAGGGTGTGAACCAAGTGAGAGGAAATGAGTCTTTAATATGAGTTCCAAACAACTACTCCAGAGCTAGTTCCATTTCTGCTTTCAAATTTTTATCAACCTTTCAGACACAGGAAAAGAGACTGGAAGAAAAGGGGAACAATTATTTAGAGTATCATATTTCTCTACTATAATAACTCCCTTTTAAGCTCAGAAAGTATTTTCACTTATAACAAGAAAGTACATTTGGTAGTAAACACTATTGAAAGTAGTTTGTATCTTGACAATTTACTTGAACCTGTCAGTAATAAATTTCTAGTGTCATGATTTCTAGTGGGACAAGTTGGTATAATAAAGATATGTTTCCCATCTCTAGAAAAAATACAAACTACTAGTATCTTTATCCATTTTTTGTTTAAGTACATTTCTATAAGGTACCATTTATTTTAAATTACTTAACAGTATAAAATCATACCATGATTCCAATGTAAAACACAAGAATAATTTATGTTCAAAATTTAATATTCTCCAAAAATTATTTTCTGACATGGTTTTATGGTTATCCTTTTCTCTGTTTCTACCATTCATTTAATTTTCTCATTGTTTTACATTAATTCCTACAAACAATTGATTCACACATTGAAAAGATTGTTGCCTGTTGAAGTCCACAATCATTATTTCATTTTAAATCACTATCTTCTCCTATTAATAGCATGACATTCTTTATAAAAACTCCTTATAATTAGAAAATAATCACCATAAAATTAGATTGAAATATTGGCTAGAGTAGTTCTTTGAGATTGTTTAACCCAAGTTGTTTTCTGTGACATTAATAATAAGGCTTCCTATCTGTCAGGCACTAATTATAGCTGCTCTGTATTAACCTTTGACCTAAAGGCTTTGCATGGATACTTCATTAAATTGCTTTTCAGTTCTGTGGGGTAAGTGACTGCCACCCCAATTAACACATGAAGAAATTGATGTTCAGAGAGGGAAAGAGCAGAAGGAATGAGAGAAAGAAATCAACAAGCAAACAAAGAGGTTTTGTCCATAGCACACAAGCCTTAAAACCAACATTAGTCCTAATCCAGTAGATAAATGAGGAGAGAGTATAAAGAGCCATTTTTAAAAGCAGTAAGTTACTGGAAAACACATTAATGAAACAATATGCTTTTTTTCCTTTTTTTTTTTATTTTTGGTACTAGGGAATGAACCTAGGGACTCTTAGCCACTGATCAACATCTCAAGTTCTATTTATTTATTTATTTATTTTAATTTTAAGTCAGGGACTCACTAGGTTGCTTAGGCCCTCACTAAGTTGCGGAGGTTGGCTTTGAACTTGGGATCCTCCTGCCTTAGCACCATTCCCAGCTGCTGGTATTACAGGCAGGCGCCAGGATGCTCAGCAAGAATACATATTTTAGCTAAAACAAAAATGGTATATTAAGAAGAAATACAACTCCTATTCTTATCAAATTAGAAATTATTGAAAGAGGGCTGGGGTTGTGGCTCAGCGGTAGAGCGCTTGCCTAACACATGCGAGGCCCTGGGTTCAATTGTCAGCACCACATAAAAATAAATAAATAAAGATATTGGGCACAACTACAACAAAAAATAAATATTTAAAAAATTATTTGAAAGATAAAAATGAATCTCATAAGTTATGATAGGACCATTATTTTGTACAATGTTTAAACATGGGAATATTAATTATCACATAAAATAAGCTATTAAGGCAAACAGAATTCAGAATTTAGATAAGCAACTGGATTTAGGTTAAATTGTTGGAGGCCATTTAACAGGCTAGGATGCAGATCTATTGGCATTAAATGACTGGGCCAAGGTCACAAACAATGATTCCTTTAGTGTCTGCATGTTGATGAGAAAGTCCAGACCGTGGCCTGGGTCCAGGAGGTAGAGATTATGAAAGGGAAGACAAGGCTACCTCCTTCACTCTGGTATAGTCACTTGCAACATCAATTACAACCAGGTAATTCTGAGCTTAGTGATAGGGATGTGTTCCAAAAAAATGTCTCATTGAGTGATTTTGCCAATATGGAGCACCATAGTGTGTATTTACTCAAACCTATATTGTCAATCAGTGGTTCTAGGTGGCCTCTTGATGTCACCCAGAGACATGGCAACATGAGGTGGATGAGGATTCTTTCCTCTAATGCAGGACACAGTTTTATGAAAAGGAGGAGAATTACATGCTAAAATAATAACATTGCAGTGTAGCAAATATAAAAGCTGGAAACACTCAATTGTTATCATCACCAGGTCTGATGTTCAGTTCACAATTGCATGTGGTCTCTGTTATCGGACTGGAAGGGCAGTAGGTTTGTTTATCCTGCAGCATCTCAGACATGTTGGCCACCCCTTGCTCGGTCAAGTTGTGATCACTATGTCAGCAATATGGCCACAAGAATTTTTAAGCTTTGGAATGCTATTGACCAAATTACATTGTGTGCATGTACAAATATTTAATGAGTCCCACCATTGTGTATAATTATAATGCACTAATAAAAAACGGGAAAAAGTATTTTTCAGCTTCATTGTAATCTTACAGGATCATCACCACATATGCCATCTGAAGCATCATTCTGCTGCACACGACTGTGTTTGAAAGCAGAAAGAGTTCTTCATTCTAACTCTAACAACTGCCTTGATGCCATGGGAAGACAGGAACAGAAAGCATTCAGGAAGGCATGCTCACAGGGAGTCCCTGTGGAGAGCAAGATTTTTGGGTGCTCTGTGGCCAGGGAAAAGCCTGAACGAAGGCAGAGCATGAGGTGCTGCACTGTGAAGCAAGTTTTGGTGCGGAATTGCCATGGGTACAGCCCCTCAGCCCCTCCTGTACCCACTCCCACCCATGCTCTTCAGCCCTTGGCTCATTTTTGCTCTTTCCTCATTAGAGTTAACATTATTATTATTATTATTATTGTATTGTTATTAACTGAAGCTTGCAAAGCCAATTACGTATTGCAAAGTTAAGTTCATGCCATTCCCTTATTTCTTACCACAACCATACATGCTGGTATTCAAGAATCCCCATTTTGCAGAGAAAACCTGAGGGGAGATGGCTGCTGCTCTCGAAATCCTACAAATCCTGGGGTTCATGGGCTTTCCTCTGTGGCATAGGCTCCCAGATGAAGCATCCTACTTTTCCTCGGGATGTTTTCAGATCCCCTTTGGGCATATTTGTGTGCTTTGGTTTCAAGTCTATTGGGTTCCATTACTCTCTGCGTCTGTGGCTTACCAATCCCACCCTGTCATGATGCCTGTCGGTGTGCAGTAAACCTTCGTAGAGAGGAGAGTGATGCTCCCCACTTTCTTTTTTCTTTTTCAAGATTGATTTGCCTGCATCCTTCCTCACACATTTTAGAGTAAAGTTTC
This sequence comes from Ictidomys tridecemlineatus, assembly GCF_052094955.1. NCBI lineage: Eukaryota > Metazoa > Chordata > Mammalia > Rodentia > Sciuridae > Ictidomys > Ictidomys tridecemlineatus. The sequence continues at coordinate 13,571,128 of NC_135484.1, read as the reverse complement.
TCGTGTTTAATAAAAATCTGCAATTTTGACAGGTATTTTATTAAATTAATAGATTAATTTGGGGGAAAATTGGCATCCTTGTTAAATTGCACTTCCTTTTCTTTTCTATTTTACTTATTTATTTTGGTACTGGGGAATGAATCCAGGAATACTTAACCACTGAACCACTACCCCAATCCTTTTTTGTATTCTTTATTTAGAAACAGGGTCTCACTGAGTTACACTGGTTCTTGCTAAGTTTCTGAGGCTGGCTTTGAACCCGCGATCTTCCTGCTTCAGCTTCCCAAGCTGCTGGGTTTACAAGTGTGTACCACTGTGCCCACATCCCTTTAGTTTTAAAACAAATTCACCCTTCTGGGTTTTTCTCTTTTGCCATTGACTGTATCCTACCTATCAGACTCATCTTCCCAGATGTTAAACACCAATGTTTCTTAAAGTTCAATCCTGGGATTCCTCACTCCTCTACCTACCCCTGCCCTGTGTTCTCAAAGAGTGAGCTTATCAACACCCATCTCTAGAAGGCCCAACAACTCAGAAATAATCATTAACTCACTTAAGTTTATGACACAACCTGCTTCACTTCAGATCACCAGCCATGGTATTCAGCCTCATTGAAATCTCTGAGTATCTCAAGGACACGCCAAGTTCAGCTTGCCCCAAACTAACCATTGACTTTCCCAACCATTTTCCCTCACAGATTTCTCTAGCCATCATTTATATATGTAGCAATCCTATTCTTTCAATCCTACCCAAACTCAGCAATGTCTGCCCATTTTTACCTCCTAAATATCCCTTGAATCTGAGCGTCTTCTGTAGCTGAACTGTCACATTTTTATTACTAATTGTCTTAATACTTTTCCTGGATCACTGCAATAGTCTCTTGACTAATTCCCCAGCTTTCCTCCTCCTTCTTCTATTTTCCATTCTGCAGACTGTAATGAACTTACGTCATCTCTGCTCACATACACTCTTGTCACTGCCTTCTCCCCCTAAATCAATGAACATTCCTCTTAGGATAAAAACAAAGTCAGTACTTTAAATGAATTTCTGATCTCTCTGGAAAGTAAGAGACATGTCCAAAGGCGAAAACAAAAACAAGTAACAACAAATGCAATGAACCACAAAGAATTGAGCCCGGAGAAGGAAACAAACTCCGAGGTTCAGCTGTTTAGGAGCAAATGCTAAAAGTAGGAATTCATAGTTCAAGGGCTTAGGGTTGAAGAGGAGAAAAGGAAAAGCAGGCCTTGGGTCCACCTAGCACCAGGGAGTAAGCCCAACATACGTGCACAAAAACACTATTCTGAAAAGGATCACATGTTAGTTAGCAAAAGGGGTTAGTGAAGAAAAATCTGCTGGGAGGCAAGAAAGAGGTAAGGAGGAAGATGGCAGCCTGCCATAGCTCCAAGGCTTCCAGACAGATGTTTTGCCTGAGAATTAGTAACTATTGATTGCTCCTCATGTAAGCATGGGATTGAGATTTTGGCATCTGTGGAGAAACTCCACACAATAATTGAATGTTGGAAGCTCACGACTGCATAGTAAAAAGCAGCCTCTCAAAATTCCCACAGATTGTCTTCAGTAATGTGTGTGTGTGTGTGTGTGTGTGTGTGTGTGTGTGTGCATGAACATATATACATGTATACATAGATATGTATATTTACAAGAAAAACATCCTGAGAAAATACATGAGCAAATAGCTAAATACAAGTGAAATTCAATGGAAAAGCCAACAAAAACACATTAAGATCCTAAGAATTTAGATCAATCAAATTTAGAGTATTAATTGATTTTGTGAAGTGTTTAAAGAAGCAAACAAAATAAAAACTGAGCACGGAACAAATGGCTGTAAACATGACCTCCTCTGTACTTATGAGAGAACACGATCCTCATGAAACAGTAAAAAAGTGAAGTAGAATTCTATAACGCATAAAGTGCTGTACAGCACAAAATATTGACCCAGGAAGATAGTACTGAAAACTGTGCTGCGTGAACAGAAGAGACAGAAGGAAGCACAGAGCAGTGTCTTTGGTTAACAGTTGTACACTCAAACAGCAAGTGTTTCCTAAGGATTTATCCAAACAACTGAGGGGTGGGTTACACATTAGAAGGGTGGCCGTTGGAGGGAGGGAAATGTAAATGGTGAATGAGGACGAAACGAAAAGGAGTAAATAAACACAATAATAAATGACAGGTGAAAGCAGAGACAGAAGTGTGTTGGAAAGTGTGGATTGAAGACACGTATCACAAAAGGACATGGGTGGACAACTCGGTTCTCTGCGCCTAAGGACTTCTGCAAAAAAAAAAAGCAATAAAATAAAAAGGTAGCTTTTGAGTGACAGCACCACCCGCTAGCTTATTGGATCTCATTCTGTGAAAATTGTGCAATTACATGGAGACACAGGCCATGTAAGCAAGCAATCTTTAGCTGATGGATTCCATTTAGGGAAGAACAGAGTATTTATAATGTATTCTGAACTAAAAATATTTAAATGAACTTTATGTTCCTAAGATCAAGACACTTTCCAAGTCTGCTTTAATATTTCACGCAAAAGCTTTCAAATGGTCAATAAGAATATACTCCATATAGCTAAGAATCATCAACAAACTTGCATTACTAAAAATTCATGGAACTTCTTGCTATATTTAAAACATATAATAGCAAATTACTAGCATTTTAAAGTAAAAGATTAATAGAATGATTAATATCAAATGACTAAAATAGTAACTAAGTCATACATGATATTGATTATTGAGTAAAGTAAATGTGATAGTTATTAAGTAACTATTTGGTGCTCAAGAGATGGTGTAAGATTTTAAAAATAGGAGGGAGAAAAGCCCAAGGCATCCAGACCTAAGTTGAAAAGTTAATCTAAGGAGACATTTAGAAAATAATCAGAGAATTCTATAATCAGCTAAAATTTTAATAGAAATTCAGAAAAGGAAGAGAAAATATTCTATGAAAAATGAAAATGAAATTGTAAAGAAAAAAACAGTATGTAGGAAAGCAATAGGGGGAAATTTGTATTATAGGTGATTCTGAAATATACAGACACACACATATTTTTAAGATATATATATATATGTATATATTTAAGAGAAATATAAAAAACAGAAAATCAATATATGATAATATGGTATAGCTTTTTTTTTGGAACGTAAAATTACAAATTGAGCCTTTCGAAAATCTTTAGTTGTCAGCAACAAAGTGGCCTTAAAACTTGTAATCAGGGGCCTGGGGATGTGGCTCAAGCGGTAGCGCGCTTGCCTAGCATGCATGCGGCCCGGGTTCGATCCTCAGCAGCACCACATACCAACAAAGATGTTGTGTCCGCCAAGAACTAAGAAAAAATAAATAAATGTTAAAATTCTCTCTCTCTCTCTGTCCCCCTCTGTCTCTCACTCTCTCTTTAAAAAAAAAAAAAAAAAAAAAAAAACTTGTAATCAGATCTAAAAAGAGCAAAATGAATTAAAGGCCAATGATGTGATGAGTAAATAAAGCTCTTCAGTTGCTGTTTTTCTTCATTTTAGTTGAGGATAAAATTTTTTAGACCGAAAGGGAAATTAAAGATTAAAAAGAAAGAACCAAAAAGTCCTGAAAGACTGAAAAAAGATTGCAAATAACAGTTAGCTGCTCTAAAGTGAACAATATCTTCTGGTGTGGGCAATTTGGATTTTGGCATCATAAGAATTTGAATATCAATCTGTCAAATGTAATTTTTGAGAACCAGGGACAATAGGGAAGATTTTATTTTTTTGAAAGGATGGTGAAATTAATTCCTAAAATTAAAATAAATATTTTTTATCAATCCTAATAGGCTTTAGAATGAGTTTAGAGATAAATTAATATGTAAAATTACCAAAAAATTAATGGAATTTTATTTATTTTAGGAGCCTGTATTATTTCAATAATGGCAAATCATGCCAGGCTAAATTCATCCTCTTATTAAAATACGCTGAGGCTATAGGAACCTTATTGTAAACTATGATCATATAAGAGAGAAAATTGGTAAAACATTACTGCTTCTTGGAAGTTCTAAGTCCTTCAAACCTCACCAAGTGGTTTTTGTTATAGAAGGGTGGGTTTGGTTTTCTCTTCTTCTGTTGTTTTTCCGACTTCCATGTGATGATAAATTAAGAATCACCTACAAGATGTCAGCACCTCCATCCTGGAGTTCATAACCTCAAGATCTGGAAGTCAGTACATTTCTGTTCGTTATAAATTATCCAGTCTCAAGCATTCTGTTATAATAGCACATGATGGACCAAGATAGTACTCAATGTCTATCCATTTTTGTTTTATACAGTCTAATTTTTTTCACCTAATTTTTCATCTAGGATATTATCCTATTTCATTTTGTATAGATTTATCTATCTTATAAGTACTGTAGAGTTTGATAGTATGATTGTGCTATCAGTGGTTTAACTGGTCCTTATTGCTAGATATTTAGACTGTTTCCAAATTCCTGTTATTCAAAAAATTTATTTCACAAAATATTGAATTGTATGATTGCAACTTATGTTGCAGGAAACTAGATATAGACCCTTACAGAACAGTTTGTAGAGTACATATTGAGCCATAAGAAAGAAGGAAATGCAGTCATTTGAGACAAAGTGGATGAAGTCAGAAGATATTATGCTAAGTGTAATAAATCAGACCTGAAAGACAAAATGTTTCATGATGTCACTTTTATGTAGAATCCAAAACAGCCAGGCTCACAGAAGCAGAAAGCAAAGTGATAATTTCTAGAAGCAGGATAGAGAGGGAAATGTTGGCCTATGGATGCTTATTTTCTGTCATGCAAGATGAATAGTTTCTGAATTGCTAATAAATAGCCATGTGACTATAGTTGACAATACTGCACCTTCAACTTGGAATTTGCTAAAAGATTTTGAATGGCGTGTGCTCGTGCGCAACACACACACACACACACACACACACACACACACACACACGAGTGAACAGAAAAATCCCAAACCATGAATATGTGAGCTTGATTTCAGCGATCATTTTATGTACAAAATTTTAGTTTATTAGTTTTATCTTAGTTTTTAAAGAAGAAGAAAATATGCCTTAAATTGGTATCTATCCTGAGGACGATGTCAGACCATACTGTCAATAAAATGCAGTCATCTAGAAAAGAAATTGTTCTGCAGGTTTTCCTACCCTTCCGTGCCTCCAAGGGACAGACAAGAAAAATAAAGGTCCCCTGAGAATTCCTAATCAAAGATTTGTGCTCACAGGTGTTAGGGGCCTGTGTCTGATGCGGATTCCACAGTGCCAGAAGATGCCAAGCTGAAGAGTTAGTTTCCAGTAGCCAGCTGAGTCAGCTATGACAACGTACCTGCAGAAATAAACTTCCTCAAGGGACACACTTTAAACCAAAGGTGCAAAGAGTTCCCAGAGATGAGAGCCTATGAAATGCGAGCCTCCAATCAATAGTGATGACATTGAATTTGTCCATCACTTTGAAGAGATGAACATCTTCACAATATTCTTCCAATCCATGAGCACACAATGTCTTCCCATTTATTTGTATCTTCTTGAATTTCTTTCAAATTTTTATAAAATTTGTTTTATAATTCTCATTGTACAAATCTGATTGTTTGTTCCTAGCTATTTTATTCTTTTTGTTGCTCTTTAAATGGGATTGTTTTCTTAATTTCTCTTTTTGATAGTTTATTGTTTGGCATAGAAATGCCACTAATTTTTGTATGCTAATATTGTGTCTTCCTGCTTTAATGAATTTAATCATCCAAAGAAGAGTTACTACCAATCCTTCTTAAATTCTTCCCAAATGGGCTGGGGCTGTAGCTCAGTGGTAGAACGCTTGCTTTGCATGCATGAGACCCTGGGTTCGATCCCCAGCACCACATAAAAATAAACAAATAAAAATATTGTGTCCATCTACAAATAAAAAATATTTTTTAAAAAATCCTTCCCAAATAACAGAAGAAGGAAGACTTTTAAATCCATTTTATGAAGTCAGGAACACCTTGATACCAAAGCTAGACAAAGATACCATGAGACAAGAAAACTACAAGTTAATATCTCACTTAGATTGACATAGATACAAGAATCCTTAATAAATCAATAGGAAACCAAATTCCATAGTGTATTAAAGAATCATATACATATGATCAAGTGGAATTTGTTGTTGGGATCCAAGAAATGTTTGAACATATGAAAATCAATGTGATAGACCCATATCTATAGAAACACAAAAATATGTGATTCCCTCACTAGATACAGCAAAAAAAATTTAACAAAATTCAGTATCCATTCATGATAAAAAAAAAATCCCACAGCTAACATTATGATCAATGGGAGAAACTGAAAGGTTTTCTGTAAGATCAGGAAAAAGGCAAGAATGCCCACTCTGGTTAGCACAGGACAGCGTGTCCTCTCCAGGACAATTAGACAAGAAAAATAAAGAAAAAGCATCCAAATTAGAAAGAAGGCAGACCATCTTGGTTTGCAGTTTCTATATGTAGAGACTCCAAAAAGCTCAACCAAAACCCTGGCTCTAACTCTAGGCCTCTGACCCTGTGGCTTTAGCTCTGCTTCCCAAGTTAATTTCCAGGCAATGCTTCCCTTTAATCGGATCACAGCCTCACCTAGGCACCCACAGGGGCATGGTTACTGGGAGAAAGTGGCACTCTGGCCTGGTGACTCTGCCTCCACTGCAGTTTGTGAGATCTTGAAACCAGCAGTTCAATTTTCACAAAAGTAACTCAACCACTACTGTTTTCAGTCTTTCTTAATGTCATCATCCCCTAACCACAGTAAATGGGTTGAAGGCAGAGAAAGACTAATTTTCATAGCATATTCACATTAAAAAATGCATGAATATGTTATTTTATCCCTTAGGTTTCTTTTAAAAACTTGAAATTTTTTCAATAGATTAAAATTTTTAATTTTTGCTGGTGGTTCTCCTATGTTCTAAGAGCATTCTCAGAAATTGTTTGGCTCAGATTGATATGGGAGAAACAAAACCCATGAAAGTTTTAAAAGATAAAGCTAAAGAAAGGAAGTTCAAAGTCAATTATGAATTTTCTCTTAGATGTGATGATGTTCTTTTGTATTTTTAACTCTGTATTGTTATGTCAAAACTTTTAGATTTTGTAATGCTTATGAATAGAGTTTTAACTTGTTTTTAAGTATAAAGTGACAGTTTTTTATTAACCTGATCTGAATGCCCAAAGTACTTTTATCTTAAGATATCTTCAAAGTATTACATTCTCTTACTTAATAAACATGCATTCAGAGGCTTTTGTGTTCCAGATGCTATTCTAACTACTGGATATACAAACCGAAGCAAGATCAATGAAGTTCCTGTCTTGGTTCGTCTTATGTTGCTATGACAAATCACCTGAGGCTGGATACATGATAAAGAAAAGAGCCATATTTAGCTCCCAGTTCTGGAGACTCAAGAGTATAACACTGTCATCTCCTCAGCTCTGGTGAGGACCTCACAGTAGATGGTTCCATAGTGTCAGGAGCACACATGGAACAGATTACATGATAAGGCAAGAAGCAAGATTCCAGGGAAAGATCACTCAGCATCCCATTCATGGAAATGCACTCAATCCTGTGAGATGTTACCTACACTGTGAGAGTGGCATTAGTTCATTTATGAGGGTGGAGTCCCCATGTCTAGCTACCTTCCACTGAGCCCCACCCTTCATGCTTCTACTAGGTGGGCACAACTGCACTGGGGTCAAGCTTCCAGCATATGAACCTTTGAGAAACTGACTGGAAACCACAGCAGTTCCCAAACTCATGAAGTTTAATTTCTGATGGGAAAAAAATTCAAAGCATATTGATACAGTCTGATACTCCCCCCCCCCATTCCTATGTTGAAGTCCTCCCCCACCAAGGGTATGGTATGAGAAGGAGGGGCCTCAGGCCATGGGGTGAAGCCTTCATGCAGGGGCTGAGTGTCCTTATAGACAGGCCAACAGTGGCTCGTAGCCCATCCACAGCGTGAGGCTAGCAGGAGAAGAAGGCCTTTATGAGGGAGTGAATCTTCTCAGACGCTGAATGTGCAAGGCCGTGAGTGTGGACTTCCCAACCTCCTGGAATGTGAGAGATGAATTTCTATTGTTCTCAAGTCACCCAGCTGATGATATTTGGTTTAGCAATGGAAACACACTGAGACGCATAGAGTGCCGGGTAGCTCTGAAGAAAACAGTAATGCAAACTCAGGGGACAGAGCGGCTCCCCTGGGAATGCTTCTGACAAGGTGACTTCTGGCCAGACACCTGCAGGAAGGGAGTAAGTCCTGTGAATTCTGAGTTGAGAACAAATCTGCCAACGTATGGCTTCTGGAGAACTCGTGACTGTGGACCGAACTTTTAAAATAACGAACAGTAGAATAGCAGACCTCACGTTTCTGAAAAGATAAAAATCAACTTCCTGTTATGGCATGACAAGTCATGGGATTCAAAAATCACACAGACATAAACACTCTGTGCCATGGATCTATGCCAGGGAAAAATAGGAATCCTTACAGGGCAGACTGCATGCACAGATAAGAACCAATGCCATCAATAAGCTTTTAACGAGTGAAAGGAGAAATATTCCTAGGTCACAAATGGACAGAAAACATGTTTTCTTTAGGGTTTTGACTAGTTTCTGATTGTCTGCAAAAGTGAAAATTTATTGGTAGAATATCTCTAGGTCTAAACATGAAACAATGAAAGGAAGTCTCAGCCTGCATCCCACCCCTGAGGCCAAATGAGCTCTTTCAGCACTGAGGCCAAGCAGACAAAGCCAGAGTCCTGAATTTGGCCCAGAAATGCAGTCTGAAGAGCTCTTTATGAAGTTACACACATTTTTGAAATGAGGATGTATCAAAATTAGGGAATCAAAAAATACTAAAAATTCTCATGAAGTTTAATTTCTGATGGGAAAAAAAAATCAAAGCATACTGTTACAGTCTGATACACACCCACCATTCATATGTTGAAATCCTCACCCACCAAAGGTTTGGCATTAGAAGGAGGAGCCTCAGGGCTTGGAGTGATGCCTTCTTACAGGGGCTGAATGTCCTTATAGCAGAGGCCAACAGTGGCTCTGCAGCCTGTCCACAGCGTGAGGCTAGCAGGAGAAAAAGGCCTCTATGTATTTAAAAATGTATTTAGTGATTGAACAATCCTACTCTGTTTTGGGTCAGTAGAGTAAATAGTATTTCAATATTCTTTTATCCCGATTGTATTTTTTTTTCAGAAATAACATTGGCTTTCAATTTTCTACTTTTATGAATTTATCAATAATATTAAGAAGTGACTATAACTGTTGAAATACGAGCCATCTTTGCCTTTTTTTAACCAATAATGGTTTTTTTATTCATTGGATTATATGATAATAAAGTTTAGCAAAAAATATCATAGAGCTGAGTCTTCATATTTCCTCAGTGTATCCTGTACACTCTCTATAACGTTCTGTTCTTCTCTTCTAGAATTCTAATTGTTTATGATTTAATTTTCAACAAATTTATAGGTGAGGAGATAAAAATTGAGAAAGTGAGCAGAAACAACTTAGTTTTTGGAGAATTGGGACTACATAAATCAATGAGATATTTTTCCCCCCCTTCTTAAAACCTTTCAGGAATATATTAAAGTCTTTGCAAAGATGGTTACGCCTCCACATTAAATCATATTCTAGTGACTCAGGGTTAATTCAAGAGTCATGCAAGAGTTTATGCTAGAGTTCCTTGAGGATTGAGAAAACCAGGTCAGTGCCTGCATTTGCAGTCATTAAGTGCACTTTGGCAACTGGTATTACTGCTTCCAGTAGCTCCCCAGAGTCAGAGGATCCAGTCTAAAGCAGTAATGCTCATGGAAAAAGATTGTTGAAATTTCTACTGAGCTTCATCTCCTGGCAACTCTTTCCTGTATGGCTCTCTCTGACCTATCCCTGAGAATAAATAATGTGATCCTTGTACCCCTGGCTGTAGCACTTAAGATTCTGTTGTCATTGAAAGTTTTGCCCTATGTTTCCTTTACCTGATTTTAAGCAGACTCCTTCATTGCACAAACCATCTTTTCATACTTAAGTACTAAATAACTTTCAAATTTTTTATGCAAAATAGGTAAAGAGCTAAGAATTTTAATAAGTAACTGAGATTTTATAAACAAATGGTGTCAGGTAAACTTAATTGTACTTAAATAGAATATGAAATTCTAAACAGCTTCTCCCCTCTCCCCATTACTATATTGCTATGACTTTCAGGCATTGGAAAATAGTCTATTTCTCAATCCTATATAACTTTACTGAAGAGCACTGTAGCTGAGCTTTGGAGTGTTCTTCAATATGTTAGCAGGGTGGGGAAATACCAAGATAAAGAGCCAATGGTCCCAAAGCAGCTTCAGAGGTGGCTGAGAGGAGGGTACTCAGTAACTCAGCTGAGGAAATGACGAGAAGGAAATTGTTTTGTGTCTAGGGCACCATGTGGAATTCCAAGATAAGAAAAACAGTTGCTAATTTGAGTATAAAAGCAGGAAACATGATACACTTTATTTCCTTTTATGCAAACACTAGTATTTGAGGGGTTGTGTGAAAATAATTTTTCTCTTGCTGAACCACAAAGACATAGACTGAAACAGCTTCTTTTGGACATACTGGCTTTTCTTTCTATCTTCTCTTTCTTGTGGATATTATGGCTAATAACACAAGTTTAGGAAGTCCATGGCCAGAAAACTTTTGGGGTAAGGTATTTTCTTTAAACATTTTAAATTTAAATTCAGACTCAGAGAAATGTAGTACATAATTTATGACAATGATGGAAATTGCTGAGACATTTTGTTTACTGTAAACTGATTATATCCAAGTTTTCATAGATTTACTGCAGAAATGTTATTTGTATAAAACATCTGTGGAGAGAGTTACAGAGACATCAAAGAACCTGGAGAAATATAGATTTTGATTGGTGTTATAAAATATAATTAGAAAATAAGGATAATTTGAAAATGAGGCTAAAAAAAGAAAAGAAATATAAGGTGGAAGTAATTGCTGTTTGGAATATGACAGAATGGATTTTATTGGAAAAAAATGTGTATTACTTGTGTAAAGGCTGTGTTATGTATTTTATTGAATGAAACCAAGATGTTCTACAGGGGTTTTTGTAACTTAAGTTGTCAATGTTGTATCTTTTAATTTCTAAAGTGGATATAAATAACAAATCTATACTTGAATGAATTTAGAGCATGACAAATTTGAAGAATTTTTTTTGCAAATAAAATAATACTTTATGTACAATTACAATAATTTTAGATATAATACATATTATATATTACATGATAAAATAAATATAATTATATAGTATGATTCCTATGTGAAATATATTATTCCATATATATATATATATATATATATATATATATATATATATATATGAAAATATATGGGAATAAGTTCATATAGCATTCCAATACTATCCCAGAGATAAGAGGACCAATACCAAGGTGGTTTTTCATTTAGATCAGACCACACTAAGATTTTTTTAGTGTTCCCCAAAGCTGACTTTTGAGCAGGAACAGGCTAAAGTCAGTTACCTGTCGCTACAGGTTCAGGGAAGAAGGGCTAGGATGTGAAATTGACCTGTCTCTTGGGTTTAGAGAAATTTAAAAATAAAGAAGACAAGTTCAGTTACATCCAGGAAAAAAAAAAAAGCTTTAAAGGAAAAAGAAATCGAACTTATGAAGAGATCTACAGCCAGGTTCAAATGTTCAGAACAAGTTTTTAGTCCTCTCAAAAACTATTTCAGACTACTACTGTGATTTGAGTAAGGTTTTGAGAGCCATCAGGTGAAAGTGAATGATACTTTCTGACTGTCCCCAGCAATCAGGTCTAGTTGACCATCATCACAGCAATTTGCATCAAGGGAATTAACTCTTTTCTGTCAATAACCATTTCTGTTTGCTTCAAGCCTAAAGAGAAATTTAATGATGAACATCTTGATAAAATTAAATAATAAATTGGGGGAGAAGAAAATGAATTATGCATGCATACTATACAGAACAGCTTTAGTAATAGCTTATTCTAGTTATATACCAAGAGACAATAAGCCTTTGAATTGTGGGATCTAATTATATATTCGTGACAATATTAATCGCTGTCCTTATTTACAGAGAAAGCAATCATGCAAACCACATGATGAAAATAGCTAGAATGTGTCTAAACTAAACCCCATTACAAAAATGAGTAATTGTACAAATTATTCAGAAGTAAATTAACTCATATTGCAAAACTTAATATATGAAATCCTGATCTATTTTTTCAAGCCATTCATAATTTAAGATTCATATAAGGAAAATAATCTATCATCTACTGAATAAAACATGAATAATAATCATTAAAGCTTAAATTAATAAGAGAATGCTTGGTTGGAGTCCATCCCTTTATCCTAAAATGTAATAATTTTTAATAAATAGATCTGTGCTTAAGAGGAAATACAAAGTTATTATATGAAAGATAGGTCCTAATATTTCTTTTTCTTGGCATGTGAATATAATGGAAAATAGGTGGGAAGAAGAAAACTGAGCAGAGTGTTGCATTTGTAAGAATGAAAATTCAATTGGAAAACATAAAATATTTGATCACTTGGGAGGAAAATAGGTAAAAGATTACAGTATTATTTCTGTGGTTAAAAGTATTAAGTATACAATGAAAATATGAGTGTAAGTATATAACATTCAAGCATTTTCTGAGCTACAAATGTCAATCTTTTCATTTTCATTTCTTGATTTTTATTTCTAAATTGATACTGATTTTGGTAATTGGCTCCTTGAAAATATTATTTTAAAATCTTGTACAATGCATTATAACCATTGTTTATGGCTTCCAAAGATACTTGTCTGCTTGGCACTCTGAATTCATAAAACACAGAAAAAAAATAACTTAGATATCATAACTTGAACACAGAACCACAAAATTTCCCCAGCCTTAACACGTTTAAGGCACATAAGAAGTTGTTTTCCAAATATGACTTTCCCAGTTTACTTTAATGAATGGAAAAAAAGCCAACAGGATAATGATGCCATAGTATTACCAATAATGATGGTTTGCATTTTTGTAGATATCACCCACTAAAACTTACTGAGCATTGTTCAAATAGCAAAGTCATGAGTACAGGAGTTGGCCACAAAACTGGCCTCAGAGTGACAACCCACCTCACACCTTCCGCCTTTTCTTTCTTTACTGCACTTCCCTTCTCTATAAACCTTCTTCCTAAAAACAACAGGAAATATGGCTCATGAAAGTTTTCTATGTCTGCCCTTATGAAATAGAATACAAATGTCATTGAACTCAGTTATTCTCTTAGTACTTAAGAGTCCCACACAAGACATAGCTTTGGCTGGACCTGCTATCTTTTCTTGCTTTTTCTTAGGAAGCAAGGGATTGTTTCTTTTATAGCTAGCATTGTGCACAAATTGAGGAAAGATATAGTTGATGTAGGAGCTTGCATTTATTCACCTAGTTTAATCTTCACAAAAAAAAAGGCAATGTCTCTTTCAGAGGTTTAAATTCTTGGAGGTGATTATGTATGCAATTTTGTATGCATGTTCATTACCATTTTGTCATATATTATCTTTTTAATGGAGAAAATGGCAACAAATATTTACAGGAGTTTTAAAATATATGGTAAAATGGTTTCTAACTCCTTCTTAAGAGGAAATGGAACATTACCTGTTCATACAAAGGTAAGATTCAAATAGGGAGGTAATTCTAACGCATTCTGACATTCATTTTTCACTAAATCTCATTCAGCTCACACTCAGAAACATTGACTGGGCATATTAGATAATGTGTTAGGAGTCACTGACATACATATGACAAGGTTTAGAAGTTCAAAGAGCTCAGGAGAAATGTTAGCAGTAAATCTGCAGGAGTAGAATTCTCAGGCACGTTTGTGAAGAAGTGGATGCCTAATTAGGATGATCATCTTTGGCAATTACTGGGACATAGTTGAAAGGCAGGTTGAAGGTAGTATTTTTAAAAATTTATTCTAATTTGTTATATATGACAGCAGAATGTGATTCAACTCGTATTACACAATAGAGCACAGTTTTCCATGTCTCTGGTTGTACACAAAGTAGAGTCACACCATTTGTGTCTTTATACATGTACTTACGGTAATGATTTTCCTAAGATTTTAAATATCAGTGCAAAAGTTTGATCTGATTTAACCCCAATCACTTGCAACTTATTGGCTTCAAGCCTCCTCACAATCCACGTCCCTAGGATTTTTCTCTAAGGTTGGAAAGGAGATGTGGGGGTTATAGAGTTCATATTCTATATTTTCTAACACACTAGAGGAAAAGAGCCTTTGATTCTTGACCAATTTCTGGCCTCTGCTGACATCTACTGACAAGTATTTCTCAAATGCTTTGGGGCATTGCTCTTTTACTTTCTGCCTCCACTGCTGAAGCTCTTACTGCAAAATCTGGCTCACATGATCTGTGCAACATTTGCTGACAGTGTGGTTCTTGCTTTCTGCAAATACCCCTGGTCTCCTGGCCCTCTTTCAGGTGCTCTTCTATCTGTCTCAGTGGCACTGAACAGTTTTTAACATCAGGAGCCTGGCTTCCATTTCTGCCCTCCAGAGAACCCAGGCTTCTCAGAGGGGCTACTAGCTTCTCTAAGTATTATCTTCTCCAAGTAGCTGGGAATGGATCCTGAGTTCCCTGGGATTCCATACACCAGTCTGTAGCTCATCACAAGCAGGAATGAGCAAGGAGCCCCTTCCCTGAACCTCTCAGTGGTCCTTTGCTACATAATCCTTTTCTTTCTCTCTCTGAAATCCTTCTTCACACTGCTCATGAAAAATGACCGATAGGCCATGTTTTATTCTTCCTAACTTTGTTTATAGTAAAAAGGTATGTTCTCAAGTCCTTTAGGTTTTTAGCATTTTAGAGTTGAAACAGAAATTTTTCTCTCAAAATACCTAGTTATTGCAGTAACAATGTTAGTTTTCAAAACTATGATTTTTTTTCCTCTATATTTAACAATTTATTTAGTAATTTTAAAGTGAAGCATTGACTTTTATTTTGCTTGCTAGCTGTCTTAACCTTCTGTAAGGTAACTAAATAACATGAATAGCTGGGAACCAATTTGGAGAGAGTTAAGTGTTATTGAAGGGAGGAATCCTTGTCTAAGAGCTGAAAATGTTATTTCTCAGCCTGTAGAAAAATAGCATAAAGAGATTTTCCCAGTAGGCGGGAGCAGTGTGTTCACAGAGAAGCTGAAGGGAGCAGGCTCCTGGCTGGAAGTCCTCTGTCTCCTTCCAGATAGCAAACAAATGGTGCACATTTCAAACTCACCTCAATTAGAGTTATGAATGATCTTCAACAATTATGCATCATTAGCATGACACATTAACAATGATGAATATTAACAGCCTGTTAATTATTTCCTCATCACAATTACTTAGAAAATTTGAAAAATGAGGGTTTATAAATGCTGGTCCTTAAAATGGCTATGTCTAAATTACCTGGAAAGAATTTTTATAACTTGTCTCTCACTGTGAGCTGAGATTGTGATTCAGTAGGTGTGAGGGAGTCTACATGCTCTACTGCTGGTCAATGCATCTGTGGCTTCAGGATTGTGCACTGAAATTAATGAGAATTGTCTTTTCTCATTATCACTTTGCTAAATTTTGTTATCGACGTTACACAAGCCTCAAGAAACAAGTTGGGAAGCAGTCCTGAGTTTTCTATTGTCTGGACAAGTTTTAGTAAGATTTGCATTGCTCCTTGTTTAAATGTTTGAAAAAAATCATCAATAAAATCACAACATCTTGGACTGCATTAATAATAGTGACCACTCAGAGTGTCCACTGAGTCTTCTGTTTATGGCAGCTGTTTATGCCCTTTTAAGTCAAACTTCCAAATACATTCTGTAAAACTTGTTGATGACATTCTCTCATGTTTTCCCAACACTATATTATTAAAAATTTAAATGTACAGAAGAAACATTTAAAGAACTGTGCAGTGAGCACCAATAGATTCTGAACCTGGCTTATTTCATTTTCCATAATGTCTTCCAGATTCATCTATGTTGCTGCAAATAACAGGAATTCCTCCTTTATTTTTAAGATTAAATAATAATATTCAGTTGCTATATAATGTTCTTTTACATACACACATACACATATGTGTTGCTTAAAAACAGGGATACATTATGAGAAATACATTGTTGGGTAATTTTTTCATTGTGCAAACATCACAGAAAGCACTTATACAACCCCAAATGACTACAATATAATTTTATGGGACAGTTGTCATATATGGGATTTATGAATTCAACATAATGTAGAAAAAAATGTGTTTATATATGTCCAATTTTCTTTATCTGTTTTTCCAATAATGTTTATCAATCATGTAGGTTGAATCTGTATTTTGGCTATTGTGATAATGCTTCAGTGAACATGTGAGTACAGATATCTCTTAGAGATACTAATTTCATTTCCTTGAGGTATGTACCCAGAGGGATTGCCTGAATCATATGGTGATTCTATATTTAATTTTGAAGAAACTTCCTGCCATTTTAGTAACGGTTACACAAATTCACATTTCTTTTTTTTATTTGTTCTTTTTAGATATACATGACAGTAAAGTGTATTTTTGACATAAAATAATAAATGGAGTATAACTTATTCTAATTATGATCCCATTCTTGTGATTGTACATGATGTAGAGTTTCAGTGGTCGTGTATTCATATATGAACACAGGAAAAGTATGACCAATTCATTCTACTGTCTTTCTTATTCCCATTCATTGAGTTTTACAATCCATTAAATAATATCTCTCCATTTATTTAGGCCTTGTTTAATTTCAGCAGTATTTTTAAGGTTTTGGTGCAGAGATCTTACCTATCCTTTATAAAAAAAAATATTCTTAGGTGTTTTATAGTTTAACAATGCTATTGCAATGTCATAATTATATATATATATATATATATATATATATATATATATATATATATATATATATTTAAACCCTTATTTTTATGTAGGTGGACACAATACCTTTTTATTTTATTTTATATGTTGCTGAGGATCAAACCCAGTTCCTCACACATGCTAGGTGAGAGCTCTACCCCTGAGCCACAACCCCAGTCCCTATAAGTATATTTGCTAGTTACTTCTAACAACAGTGTGTAAAAGTTCCCTCTTCTCTGCATTGTCATCACATACACTTTGTCACCAACAGATTTTCTTATAGCTGTTGACCATTTTCTTCCTTGAAGAAATGTCTATTCAGGTCCTTTGCCCATTTTTAAATCACTATTTGTTTTCATGCCATTGAGTTGTATGAATTATTTATATATTTTTACAGTAATCCCTTATGGGATCTTTGTTTTGCAAATATATTTGTTCCATTTCATAGGTTGTATCCTCACTCCTTTGCTGTGCAGAAGCTTCAGAGTTTGATGTAATCCCATTTGTCTATTTTTGCTTCT
Source organism: Ictidomys tridecemlineatus (assembly GCF_052094955.1). Classification (NCBI taxonomy): domain Eukaryota; kingdom Metazoa; phylum Chordata; class Mammalia; order Rodentia; family Sciuridae; genus Ictidomys; species Ictidomys tridecemlineatus. Next base: position 13,553,663 of record NC_135484.1, on the reverse strand, counting down.
GTTGCCTGTGCTTTGTGATGTTACATTAAAATTATATATATATATATATATATATATATATATATATATATATATATATATATATATATATATTGGATAGACCAATGTCAAGACTTTTCCCTGTGTTCTCTTCTAGAAGTTTCATGGTTTTAGGCTTTAAATTTAAATGTTTAATCCATTTTGAGTTCCTTTTTGTATGTGGTTTGAGTTAAGTCCTCCCTTTTCATGCTGCATGTAAAGGCATCTGGTTTTCCTGTTACCTTTCTTGAAGAGATTGGCCTTTCTCCATTGTGTGCTCTTGACATCATTGTTAAACATCAGTTGACCATAAATTCATGGGTCTATTCTGGGATCTCTATTCTGTTCGTTAGTCTATGTGTCTGTTTTTATTCTAGGAACATATTGTTCTGATTACTTTAGCTTTATAGTATATTTAGAAATCAAGTAATGAGATGTCTCCAATTTTGTTTCTCTTGCTCTTTCAAATATCCTTACACGATGTGCTATAGTTTGGGTCTTAAATGTCCTCCAAAGGTTCATGCTGTAAAAGCTTAGTTTCCAGTCTGTGGTTCTGTTGGGAGGTGGTGGAACCTTTAAGAGGTGGGGCCTAGTGAGAGGTCTTCAGGCCGTTAGTGGATAACCTTGAGGGAAATTTGGGGACCATGGTATCTTCTTTCTCTCTGCTCTCACTTCCTGGCCACAAGGTGAGCAGCTTTGCAATGCCAAGCATGCCTGCCATGCTGTGTTGCCCTCCACTCCCACCAGAGATCTAAAAGCAATGGGTCTTCCAGCTTATACACTGGAAGGTCCAAAACTGTGAACAAAACAAAACTTTCCTCTTGTTGACTTGGCTCAGGTACTTACTATAGTGATAAAAAGTTGAGCCAAGTTGACTTGGCTCAGTACTTACTATAGTGATAAAAAGCTAACACACAATTGAAATAATTTTCAAAATGCCACAAAAATCCTGTTGATTGATTTCGTTGAATCTGTAAATAAATTTAAGCAAGCTTGGCTTCTTAACAGTATTGAGTTTGACAATCCACAAAAATAATATCTCTCTCCATTTATTGAGGCTTTGTTTAATTTCAGCAATATTTTGAAGGTTTTGAGGCAGAGATCTTACCCATCCATTGTAAAAAAGAATTCCTAGGTGTTTTATGTTTAATGATGCTAGTGCAATGTTATAGTTATATTTGCTAATTACTTATTATCATATAAAATATTTTTATATATTAGACTTTATTGCTTAATATAGTTTATAGGGATATTTTAGAATGCTTAAGATGTTCTAAATAAAAAATAAAGCAAATAGATCTACTGATATTCTATACCAAGTTCTTTATAATAATACATATGTAAAATATATATAATTATAAACCCATATGACAATATTTTTATTTTATTTTTTCTATAACTAGCTATAATGTATATAGGCATGTGTATATGTATTTATACATACACATATTAAAGATTAAGGGGAAACAAGTTTTATGAATATCCTGATTCTCTTCCTGACATTGCTAATTTCTTTGAAGAGCCATGTTTTTACCTCTTGTCATTTTCCCCAGCCCTAGTTGTCTCTGGCACAACAATTAGTGTAGGTGTGTTGATGGACTTGAGTTCTTGTTCCCCTGAAGAGTGTCCACTTCACCGTTACTCCTAAGGGATATTATTGTGGAATACAAAATTCTACATAGAGCACTTTTTAATCACTTTAAAATATTGTTTCTTATTAGAGATGAGGAGTTACTCAAATAACTATCTCTCTAATGTAATATGTTATTATCTTCAAAGATTTTTAAAATATTTGATCTTAAGCTATTTGAGTATGATGTGTACTTGCTTGGTTATTCATATTTTTTCTGCCTGATATGACCAAAACTCTGGATCTGTAGATTGTTTCTTTCACATTTTTTGAAAAATTTCAGCCTTGTTTATTTGAATATTTTTCAGCTTTGTTCTCTTTTCCCTGTTTCTGGGGCCATAATTATATATGTGTCAAATATTTTATATTATTTTATAAATCATAGAGGTGCCATTGGGGATTATATATCTTATTGCTAGCTCCTCATTCTCTCTCTCTCTCTCTCTCTCTCTCTCTCTCTCTCTCTCTCTCTCTCTCTCTCTCTCCTGCCTGCCATGAGCTGAACAGCTCTCCTCTATTATGCCCCCCCCAAGATGTTTTGTCTCATCTTGGGCCCACAGTGATGAAGTCCCTGAGAGCTGAACCTCTGAAAACCATGAGCTCAAAATAAATCTTTTCTCCTCTAAGTTGTTCTTGTGAGGTATTTTGCTTACGGTGGTGCAAAGCTGACTAACACACTCAGTTTAATCTAATTTTCTTGCTTTTTCTCTAGTTGAACTGTTTGTGATATGCCCTGTGTATGTGTGATTTAGGAGTCAGCAATAGATATGGGAAATATCTATCAACTAACATTTGGGGATCTTTTTCTCTGGCTTTTTTTTCCCCCAGAATTTATTTCCCATTAATATTCTGTTAGCTCTGACTGATACGATCTCTGTCCTCTATTTCTCAAGATCAGAAATAATGCAAGTTTTCAGTTTTGGTTCTACCTGCCTCACATAATTCAGCCTGAGTCTATTTTCAGGTTAGAGGCTTTGGTAAATAAAAAACTTGCCCAGAGCTTATTGATTTTCTTCTCCCACATATCCACTCCTCTGTAACAGAGGCAAACATTTGGTCATTCTTCAGTGCTTTTAGGTATAGCTCTTTTTTCTTACATTCAGTGTTCACAGTCATTTTATATGGAAAAGTCAGTTCGCAAGTTAATTGGAATCCTATCTTTCTTGAATGTTTCTGTTGCTTGTGTCATCTGTTCCAATGTCACTAAAGTTTCATTCTAATATTGGTCTGCTGTCTCTGTCTCTTTCTCTCTCCTTCCATCTGGTCATTCCTATAGTAGATTATTAATTTTTTTTTCATGGAAATCACACTTTGTTTTGGAATTTTTCTCTTCATATCTTTTAATTTTGCTTTTTTTCCTAGATTCTGCTTTGTCATAATCGTCTTCTGTTCTCTATTTATATTTATGTTCAATTTATCGGTCTTTTGTTAACTCCTTTATATGGATGTTTAAGACATTTATATTTTATGTTTATAATGATATAATCCCTAAAATTATAAATTTTCTCTGAATGTGATTTTAGATGCATCTCAACTACTTTGGTATTTCACATTTAAAGTACAATACAAAAAAATTTTTTTAAATAGAGTACAATGCAGTTAATAATTTTCATTAGACATTTTTATATGATAATTTTCACAGATTCACAGTCTTTGCCCCAAATTTTCAACTTACTGCATATTTTTAACATACTAATTCATGGTTATTTTAATCTTTGTGTGTGGGAATTCTAATTTGTTTTTGAAGTATTAGGGATTGAACCCAGGGTCTCATACAAGCTAGGAATGCCCTCTACTATTGCAAGACATCCTTAGCCCCTCCAATATTTTGATAACTGGATATTTTCCCATTATCATGTATATCTCTTGGTTTTTGTTCACTTGTCCATGCTTCTTGGAAAGCCTTCTAGTATATCATTTCCCCGCTCCACTGGCAGCTAGTTAGGGGAAGTCATCTTAGTTTAATCTGGTACAAATGTGCCTTTCTTTGTTTGGTCTTCCTTCTTATCCTCCTCCTTCTTCTTTTCGTGGGTTTCGGACAGGATTAAGAGACATTAAATATATTTTAAATCTTTATTTTATAAAATTTTGTTTAAACAAATATTATATACTTATTTTCAGTGATTTGATACAAGTTAGCCCTTCGTACACAGAAAGGGTTATGTGCCACCTTGTTCCTTCTGAATTTACCCTCCACTGTGGCAATACTGTTACTAATTATATTCAGAATGTTGCTGGCTATTGGTCAAAACTACTTTCAAATCCTCCAATGCCTTGTTTATTTGTCTACCACTTCTACACAAAAGGGCATCCCAAATTTTATTTCTTTCATGAAATTTTTGCTAACCACTCCAAATACAAGTCCCCCCCACCCCGATCTTTCAAACATAATGATACATGGACCACAATACCTATGTACCAAGTTCATGTGTGAGACAACACAAGAACTTTCAAAAGTAATAAATTTGGTTGTGAAGTGTGACTTAATCAGTGTATTTATCCATTGACATGAATTAACTGGGTGGTCACTGTAGGAGTCAGCTACTGAGCATGGACTTAACTTCTGAAACCACGAGCCAAACTTTTCCTCCTCTATGTTGTTCTTGTCAGGTCTTTTGGTTACAACAATGAAAAATATAACTAAACCCCATTTGATTAATTTTTGAAAAAAAAGGTTCACATTAATAAATCTAATTTCCATTAATGGCAAAATAAAAAAGAATATCAAGAATGCTAATTTTGCATAAGGGATAGGATCAGATGTACTTTCAGATAGGGTGGACACTTACTGTTTGTATAGACACAAATTACAAAACTTTATTTATCTGGTATGTCTTATTAATGTTAGAGTTTGTTCCTTTTGCCTTTAGAGAATTATGTATAATGAGAAGATTATGTATAAATAAGAAACATGAAATTCACCACATGAAGAGCTGTGGAAGAGTTTTAAGGAGCACATCACAACCAGTGCAAGGCTGTAAATCAGGAGCACATATGCTGTGTTTAAGAACCAGTAAGGGGGGAGAGTGGGATGAAGCTGAGTAACCCAGAGGAAGAGTGGACGAGATGCTCTGACCACCAGGGGTCTATCAAACAGGAACTAGGAGGCCAGATTTAGGAGTTTGCTTTTGCTGTGGGAGAAGTGGAGGTGATAGAACAAAAGAGTGATATGATTTGACTCATGTTTTGAAGAGTTCACTCTCTTTACTGTTTGAGAAAGGACTGAGGTGTGGGAGAGGCACCAAGGACAGACACAGAACACCAGCGTTATAATAGTCCAGGTGCACATGGTGGTCACTTGCACCAGAGAAGGAGCTATGTAGATGGAGGACAGTGGATTCTAGGCTTTTCGTAAAAATAAATCAAATAAGATTTTCCAGTAGAAGAGATAAACAAAAATTTTGTATTCTTGGACAATTTAACTTATAGTTAATCAAACTTATGTGCCCTAAATAGTATTCTTCTTAAAAATATCCTTTCACCAAAGTCTCCCTGTTGTTTTAACCATCCCCCTATACACTTTTAGGATATTATAAGCTTCATGGCACTTTGGTCAAAGGCAAGATTGTGAGTCTCATAACTGCAAAGGGTTTTGAATGTTTTAGTCAATGTTCTATTGTCTCTGATAAGCCACTTTCAGATGTTGGAATGATTCAACTCTAGGCCACTAGGTGGTGGCCTCCACTAACTTTGAATACCAATGGATGGACTTTGAAGTATTCATTATAGACACTGAAAACCCATGATCAATTTTAGAATCTTAGAATTGAAAGGCACTATAGTAGCTGTTATTAGACCAAGAAGGGGAAAATGAATTTAGTTATGCAACTATTACTAGGCATGGCTAGAATTCACTGAGGTTTTTTACATGCCAGAGAGTTACTGTTTGTATAGACACAAAGCTTTATTTATCGGGTATGTCTTATTAATGTTAGAGTTTGTTCCTTTTGCCTTCAGAGGAGCAAAGTTACACAGGTAATAAGACCAAAGTAAGTGTTTGGTCTCTTTAGTAACATTAGCTTGAAATAATAAGAAATAACATTATGACTCCTTTTTCTTTCCCTGAAGTTATTGAGAATGAAGGCACATAGTTTTCAAAGAAGCAGCATCTTTGCCAATGACTTTATTTGGGGAGTTACAGTTTATTTTATACTAGCATTTTAGAAAAGCTCCTAAGGTCAACAGCCTGTCAGATGGATTTATGTATATGAAAGAGTTGAAGTTGAATGACCAGTGGATGAATCTTCCACAGTATGTTTTCTGGGTCAGAAAAAAATCATTAACTACAGTTAGATGAAAAGAATCCATGGAATAGGCTATACCTCAAATATGACTTTTGACCTGTCTTTCTCTGCATTTCTAAACTTATTTTTGCAGTTTGGACTTAATGGAGTTTAATAAGATAGATAAGCTTCTTGCTTATCTTAAGTAGTCTTCAAAATTCTTATGTCAACATTCTCATTTGTAACTGTTTTAAAAATTCTGCATGCAGAGCAAGGGTATGAGACTCACTTTCAGGTTAGGAGGTAAAGTTCATGGTATTCTTGGAGTTCACTTTTGCTCTGGAAGAAGTCCATTCGACAATTATTAAGCAAACCCATATAACAAAGGCAAATGTTTTCCTACCTCATTATTATGGCTTCTGTAGCTTCATCTTATTTTATATTCATTCAAATTTTAATTGCTTATTATAGATATGCATATATCATTCCCATGACACTCATGTTTTTTTAAATTTATATAATCCTTTCAGATATCAATGTAACCCTGTATTCAATGGTATTTTTAGTCATTTCCCCACATTTTGAGCAATTTTCAAATTGCTCTCCTAGAAATAGAGCTCTAGTTTTAGTGTCAACAAAACTGATCCTTTCTACTCATAAAACTGAAATACATCTTAAGAAGCCTGAAGTGATCCAATATGGTCTTTAGTGATTTGTCCTTTGGAGTTTGGATATTACCATAGTTTTACTATATCAGAAAAATAATATATTTTGGAAAAAGTTAATTTACATATAAATTTATTTCTCAATGTATTTTTGTCTTTGCTAATTTTCTCAATTACTTTAATAGTTAAAAAATTACTTTCTCTTAATTGTACACTTCAAAAGTTTCTAATTTTTTTTTACCTGAAACTGACACTTGCTATAATTCCATTATTAATAGTATTTATATCATGAATATTCTATTTGTTAGGAGACTATAGTTGAGAGTCACAAGGGTATACACAGAGACTGTATACATGAATTACTGTAACCTTTAAATGCTGCTGTTGGGTAACTGAGTCTGTTTTATCCTTTCATTTTCTAGTTTAATTTTGTTTTGCTAAAATAAAGCTAATCTCTCTCTTTAATTTCATCTATTGTATTTCCTGCAATCCTGAAATATTTGGAATCTTCAGTCAGACCCTATGTAGACCTTAAGAAGATCTAATATACAACACCAAGGGCATATACTTTGTGAATTTGAGTCTTTGTCTTCTCAGTTTATAGCACACATGAGTGTAAATAATAGTTCTCTGACCAGTGAATGATATTAATCAATTATTAAAATAAATGTTAATTCTACCACATAAACTTTAGCTTTTGTTTCAATGCTTATACGATGCGGAGAATGGGCCAAGATATTTTGAAGAGTCTGACTTACCTAAAATCCCCTTTCTGTGAGTCCATATTTGAAGGTGATGATATTTAAAATCCTCCACTGGAGGCTATTGATTCAGAAAAACATATCTGTAGAGCACACAGTGTGGCTTGTTTGTCATTTTCCCAAGAATTTATGTTCATAGAACGCTCCCAGCGACTCTAACACCAAATTGTTACAATCTTCAGGCATTTTATGTTCTTCATTTTCATTTTAGATTAATATTTTTAATCTTACACTTTTATTTTATTTTATTTTTTTTTTTTATTGGTTGTTTAAAACATTACAAAGCTATTGACATATCATGTTTCATACATTAGATTCAAGTTGGTTATGAACTCCCATTTTTACCCCAAATACAGATTGCAGAATCACATCTGTTACATATCCACATTTTTACATAATGCCCTATTAGTATCTGTTGTATTCTGCTCCCTTTCCTATCCTCTACTATCCCCCCTCCCCTCCCCTCCCATCTTGTCTCTCTACCCTGTCTACTGTATTTCACTTCTCTCCTTGTTTATTTACCCATTCCCCTCGCAACCTCTTATGAGTGCTTTAGTATAACAATGAGCGTCTCCCTCCATTACCATGCAATTTCTCTTTTCTCTCCCTTTCCCTCCCACCTATTGTAACTGTTTAATGTTGATCTTTCCTTCCTGCTCTTCCTCCCTGCTCTGATCCTGGTTATTCTCATTATATCAAAGAAGACATTTGGTATTTGTTTTTTAGGGATTGGCTAGCTTCACTAAGCATAATCTGCTCTAGTGCCATCCATTTCCCTGCAAAATCCATGATTTTGTCATTTTTTAGTGCTGCGTAATATTCCATGGTGTATAAATGCCACATTTTTTTTATCCATTCATCTATTGAAGGGCATCTGGGTTGGTTCCACAGTCTAGCAATTGTGAATTGTGCCGCTATGAACATTGATGTGGCAGTATCCCTGTAATAAGCTCTTTTAAAGTCTTCAGGGAATAGTCCGAGAAGGGCAATAGCTGGGTCAAATGGTGGTTCCATTCCCAGCTTTCCCAGGAATCTCCATACTGCTTTCCAAATTGGCTGCACTAGTTTGCAGTCCCACCAGCAATGTACAAGAGTACCCTTTTCCCCACATCCTCGCCAGCACTTGTTGTTGTTTGAGTTCATAATGGCTGCCAATCTTACTGGAGTGAGATGGTATCTTAGGGTGGTTTTGATTTGCATTTCTCTGACTGCTAGAGAAGGTGAGCATTTTTTCATATATTTGTTGATTGATTGTATGTCCTCCTCTGAGAAGTGTCTGTTTAGGTCTTTGGCCCATTTGTTGATTGGGTTATTTGTTTTCTTATTGTTTAATTTTTTGAGTTCTTTGTATACTCTGGATTTTAGGGCTCTATCTGAAGTGTGAGGAGTAAAAATTTGTTCCCATGATGTAGGCTCCCTATTTACCTCTCTTATTGTTTCTCTTGCTGAGAAAAAAACTTTTCAGTTTAAGTAAGTCCCATTTATTGATTCTTGTTATTAACTCTTGTGCTATAGGTGTCCTGTTAAGGAATTTGGAACCCGACCCCACAATATGTAGATCGGAGCCAACTTTTTCCTCTATCAGGCGCAGAGTCTCTGTTTTGATATCTAGCTCCTTGATCCACTTTGAGTTAACTTTTGTGCATGGCGAGAGGAGGGGATTCAGATTCATTTTGTTACAAATGGATTTCCAGTTTTCCCAGCACCATTTGTTGAAGATGCTATCCTTCCTCCATTGCATGCTTTTAGCTCCTTTATCAAATATAAGATAGTTGTAGCTTTGTGGATTAGTCTCTGTGTCCTCTATTCTGTACCATTGGTCCACCCGTCTGTTTTGGTACCAGTACCATGCTGTCTTTGTTACTATTGCTCTGTAATATAGTTTGAAATCTGGTATCGCTATACTGCCTGATTCACGCTTCCTGCTTAGAATTGCTTTTGCTATTCTGGGCCTTTTATTTTTCCATATGAATTTCATGGTTGCTTTATCTATTTCTACAAGAAATGCCGTTGGGATTTTGATTGGGATTGCATTAAACCTATAGAGAACTTTCCATATGAATTTCATGGTTGCTTTATCTATTTCTACAAGAAATGCCGTTGGGATTTTGATTGGGATTGCATTAAACCTATAGAGAACTTTTGGTAATATCGCCATTTTGATGATGTTAGTTCTGCCTATCCATGAACAGGGTATATTTTTCCATCTTCTAAGATCTTCTTCTACTTCTCTCTTTAGGGTTTTGTAGTTTTCATTGTATAGATCTTTCACCTCTTTTGTTAGGTTGATTCCCAAGTATTTTATTTTCTTTGAGGATATTGTGAATGGAGTGTTTTTCCTCATTTCCATTTCAGAAGTTTTGTCGCTGATATACAGAAATGCCTTTGATTTATGCGTGTTAATTTTATATCCTGCTACTTTGCTGAATTCATTTATTAGTTCTAGTAGTTTTTTTGTGGACCCTTTTGGTTCTTCTAGGTATAGAATCATGTCGTTCGCAAAAAGTGATAATTTAAGTTCTTCTTTTCCTATTTTTATGCCTTTAATTTCTTTCGTCTGTCTAATTGCTCTGGCCAGTGTTTCGAGAACTATATTGAATAGAAGTGGTGATAGAGGGCATCCCTGTCTTGTTCCAGATTTTAGGGGGAATGCCTCTAATTTTTCTCCATTGAGAATGATGCTAGCCTGAGGCTTGGCATAAATAGCTTTTACAATGTAGAGGTAAGATCCTGTTATCCCTAGTTTTTCTAGTGTTTTGAACATAAAGGGATGCTGTACTTTGTTGAAACCTTTTTCTGCGTCTATTGAGATGATCATATGGTTCTTATCTTTAAGTCGATTAATGTGGTGAATAACATTTATTGATTTCCGTATATTGAACCATCCTTGCATCCCATGGATGAATCCTACTTGATCATGGTGTACAATTTTTTTGATGTGCCTTTGTATCCGATTCGCCAGAATTTTATTGAGGATTTTTGCATCTAGGTTCATCAGAGATATTGGTCTGTAATTTTCTTTCTTTGAGGTGTCTTTGTCTGGTTTCGGAATCAGGGTGATGTTGGCCTCATAGAATGAATTTGGCAGAGCTCCCTCTTTTTCTATTTCCTGAAATAACTTGAAAAGTATTGGTATTAATTCTTCTTTAAAGGTTTTGTATATTCCGCTGTATACCCATCCGGTCCTGGGCTTTTCTTGGTTGGAAGTCTTTTGATTGCTTCTTCTATTTCATCTATTGATATTGGTCTGTTTAAGTTGTGGGTATCCTCCTGACTCAGTCTGGGCAAATCATATGACTTAAGGAATTTATCGATGCCTTCACTATCCTCTATTTTATTGGAATATAGGTTTTCAAAATAATTTCTAATTGTCTTCTGTATTTCTGTTGTGTCTGTTGTAATATTGCCTTTTTCATCCCGTATGTTAGTAATTTGAGTTCTCTCTCTTCTTCTCTTCGTTAGCATGGCTAGGGGTCTGTCAATCTTATTTATTTTTTCAAAGAACCAACTTTTAGTTTTGTTAATTTTTTCAATAGTTTCTTTTGTTTCAATTTCGTTGATTTCCGCTCTGATTTTAATTATTTCTTGCCTTCTGCTACATTTGCTGTTGTTTTGCTCTTCCTTTTCTAGGGCTTTGAGATGAAGTGTGAGCTCATTTATTTGTTGGTTTTTCCTTTTTTTGAGGTATGACCTCCAGGCGATGAATTTCCCTCTTAAAACTGCTTTCATTGTGTCCCATAGATTCCGATATGTTGTGTCTGTGTTTTCATTTATCTCTAAGAATTTTTTGATTTCCTTCTTTATGTCTTCTGTAACCCATTGATCATTCAGTAACATATTGTTCATTTTCCATGTGAGGTAGGATTTTTCCTTCCTTCTTTTATCATTGATTTCCATTTTCATTGCATTATGATCAGATAAAATGCATGGTATTATCTCCACCCCTGTATATTTACTGAGGGATGCCCTATGACATAATATATGGTCTATTTTTGAGAAGGATCCATGTGCTGTTGAAAAAAAAGTATAGCCACTTGATGTTGGATGATATATTCTATATATGTCAGTTAAGTCTAGGTTGTTGATTGTGATATTGAGTTCTATAGTTTCTTTATTCAACTTTTGTTTGGAAGATCTGTCCAATGGTGAGAGAGGTGTGTTGAAGTCACCCATAATTATTGTATTGTGGTCTATTTGATTCTTGAACTTGATGAGAATTTCTTTCATGAATGTCACAGCCCCATTATTTGGTGCATAAATATTGATGATTGTTATGTCTTGTTGGTGAATGGTTCCTTTTAACAGTATATAATGACCTTCCTTATCCCTTTTGATTAATTTAGTCTTGAAGTCGATTTTATTCGATATGAGGATGGCCACACCTGCCTGCTTGCGAGGTCCGTGTGCATGGTATATTTTTTCCCAACCTTTCACCTTCAGCCTGTGTATGTCTTTTCCAATCAGATGCGTCTCCTGGAGGCAGCATATTGTTGGGTTTGTTTTTTTAATCCATGTTACCAGCCTATGTCGCTTTATTGGAGAGTTTAAGCCATTAACGTTTAGAGTTACTATTGATGTATGGTTTGTACTTCCAGCCATGTTTGATTATTTATCTTCTTTTAGTTTGTTTCTCCTAGCTTAGCTTTCCCCCCGCCCTCTGGCTTTATAGAGGCACTTCCCACTGATGGTTTTGGTTATTGTTTTTCATTTCTTCCTCATGTAATGTTTTGCTCAAGACGCTTTGCAATGCTGGTTTTCTGGCTACGAATTCTTTTAGTTTTTGTTTATCCTGAAAGATTTTTATTTCGTTGTCGTACCTGAAGCTTAATTTTGCTGGATACAAAATTCTTGGTTGACAACCATTGTCTTTCAGTGTTTGAAATACGTTGTTCCAGGATCTTCTCGCTTTTAGCGTCTGTGATGAAAAATCCGTTGTTAACCTTATTGGTTTACCCCTAAATGTAATCTGCCTCTTTTCTCTTGTAGCTTTTAATATTTTCTCTTTGTTCTGTATGTTGGATATCTTCATAACAATGTGTCTTGGCGTTGGTCTACTGTGATTTTGTGTGCTCGGTGTCCTATATGCATCTACAATTTGTATATCTGTTTCCTTTTTTATTTCTGGAAAGTTTTCTGTAATTATTTCATTCAGCAGGTTACTCATTCCCTTGGTATTAATCTCTGTGCCTTCTTCTATCCCGATGACTCGTAAATTTGGTTTTTTTATATTATCCCAAATCTCTTGGATGTTTTTCTCGTGATTTTTTACCAGCCTATCTGAGTTGGCTAGACTCCTTTCAAGATGATATATTTTGTCTTCATTATCTGACGTTCTGGCTTCTACTTGTTCCACTCTGTTGGTGATACTCTCGATTGAGTTTTTAATTTGGTTTACCGTTTCCTTCATTTCCAGAATTATATTTTGATTTTTTTTAATAATCTCTATTTCCTGATAAAGATGCTTAACTTCTTCTTTTATCTGTTTCTGTAATTCACTTTCAATGTGATCTTTAAGATTCTTTTCCATCTGTCTAAGGTGTTCCTTGAGTTCTTTATATGGCCATTTTTCTGATGACTCTAAGTCCTCCTGAATATTTAGGCTGTCCTTCATTGTTTGTACTCCTTTTCTTCCTTGCTTTTTTATGCTCATGTTACTTCTTGTTCTGTTTGACTGCTGAGTTACTGTTTATTCTTATAAATTTATTGGATGAATCCGCTGATGATTACGTATTCAGCTTCTCTGCCAGTAGCGAAGTGAAAGAGGCAGCAGATGGGCGCAGAGCACCCGCGGCTCTGAGCAGAAAAGCGTCTCTCTTTCAATCTTTGTTTTTTCTGCTGCTTGGCAAGGTGGTCCACTACAGATTAATGGTGAAATGAGCTCTAACACGCTGCTTAAAATCTCGATTAAAGCCGCTGCTCAGAGCCCCACGCTCAGCACTTCAGCAACCCCTGTACGCAGCGGCCATCTTCCTAATCTTACACTTTTAAAATAAGCAATTTAGCTATTAGTACTCAGACTCACAGCCTCACTTGACCCTTCATCAAGTATTTGACTATGGACTTGTTAATTACATCTCTCAATAGTCTCAACTAGTAGTTAAATGGGAATAACAGTAGTGTTTCTCTTATGGGGGGCTTGAGCATTAGGTGATACCATACACTTAAAACAGCCTGGAACTGACACATGCTAAGCTGTGAGTAGATATTTCACAGAGTAGATATGAAGATTAAGTTTGAAATTAGAGAGTGTGCTATTGAACAAGGTAATTAATTAAAAGTAAGCATTATATTGTATAAATCATATTCCTTCAAACATCAATTTTTTAAAATCAATGTTGTAGTGAAGCCTTTCTAAGTGTGGAATACTGAGACTTCACACTTGTAGGGAGCTCATGGTTTGCCTGCTAGGCTCTCTACCCAATTCATTCCTTATGGGAAGATGACAGAATTTCTGAGGAATTTTGTTCATATTCTTTAATTAAAATATGTCTTGTGATAATTAACTAACAGATTCTTTGGAGTATAAACTCTTCTATGAATAAATAGACTCTTCTAGGGACAATTAATCACTTAATGGCATCAAGTAACAAATTAGTCAACTTCCTCTAACAAAAATAAAGATTACCAGAAACTCTGAAAAAAGGTAAGCTAGTTACTTTTTAACCAAAGCACCATATGCAGCAAAACATCTGTACTCATGTAGTTATTTGCAAGGAAAATAAAGGACTTAGTCATATGAAATACTTGAGCAGTTCTTGATTTTTATTTAGTTCTTTTATAGATCATTCCATTAAGTTCAATGAGGACATTTTTCAGTGAAATACAGAATTTGTCATGACTACAAGTGGCAAAAAAAGGAAATCTAATATTAGTTATTACAAACAATTAAAATTTTGAGTAAATCTCTTTCCTCATAAACTATTGTTATATAAAATGATACATACATCCAAAACATCATGGGGTGAGAAATGCTTAAAGCATTTCCAAAATATTCTAATGTAACTGTTCACTAAGTTATTACTTAAAAATGATAATTTAAATATTTTAAGAGCAAAAGCCCCTAAATCTCAGTTCACCACCACTCCCAAATGTCTTATTTCTAGTATATGAGATAGTATGATGCTTCAGAATAATTTTTTGTTTGAGTTTTTTCATGAAATATTTATTTCTATGCCATATTTATATTAATCTCTTATTCTCCACTTTACACTCTCATATTTTTAATATAGTTCATAAATAATCTTTCATATCATCTCTTAAATTAATTATTATTAGTAGTAGTATTATTTGTGGTGCTGGTGCTTGAACCCAGGGCCTTGTGCATGCAAGCTATATTCCAAGCCCTTAAATTGATTTTTAACTGATATATAAAAGCATGAAAATTGTACATATTAATGGAGACATATAAATGGAGCATTGTGTGATGATTCTATACATGTGTACATGACATAATGTTCTAATCAGATTAAACATATGTGTTCCCTCAAAAATTTGTTTTTTCAATATGGTAAAAACTTTTAAAATCCTTTCTTCCGATTTTTTTGAGTTGTATATATACAACTATATATCTATAACTTAGATTCATATATCAACCTCTCCCCAGCCTGCCTTCTCCTCTGGCATAATTTTTACTTTCTCTTGACTTTGGATCTCTTAAAGGAAATGCTCATTCATATCCTACATTGTCTTTTTTAATTCATGTAACTATTTGTATTCTCTTGGATTTCATTGAGCTTTATAAAATCATTCTTCTGAATACATTTTATCTCCTTTGATATCTTTAGAATCTGTTACTATGCAATTATTAACTTTAGGGGTGTCTTATTACCTTCTTCTGAAATTGTGTCCTAGTGTATTGATTTTGTATAGTGTTTGCCCTTGACTCCAGTTGGATTTCATAGTGTAGTCTCCCTGTGGCTCTCTCAGCTTGATTAGGGGATTTTGATACAATGTGTACCATGTAGGAAATTGAGGGACTTGTTTCCTCTGTAAGTCAAACAAGAGTCAGGTCCCTCTAGCCTCCAGTGGTTCAGGCAGGTGTGGTGTAGACAGAAGAAGTAGAGGGGTGCACCCTATGTGGTCGCTCTTACAATGGGAGTGGAAGTCCCTATTAGTTAATGGGGGCTGTTTTAGTCAGTGTTGTGTCGTTGTAATGCAAAGGAAAAGTTTATTTTGGCTCACAGTTTCAGAGGTTCATTCCATAGTTGGCCAACTCTGTAGCCCTGGACTGGAGCTCCAGGTGAGGCAGAACATCATGGCAGAAGATATGGCCGAAGAAAGCAGCTCAGGACATAGCAGCCAGGAAGCAGAGAGAATTCCACTTACCAGAAACAAATATAAACCCCAGTCCTGCTCCCAGTGACCTACTTTCTCCAGCCACACTCTACCTGACTCCCAGTTAATTCATTGGAGTGGATTAATCCACTAATTGGGTTACAACTCTCATAATCAATTCACCTTTGAACATTTTTGCATTGTCACATGAGCTTTTAGGGGACACCACATATTCAAACCATAATGGGAGGGGGGGGGTTCTTCATGTACTGTTGATATTGGTTCTGTTACTTGAAAGCCATTCCAGTACTGACTTTTCCAATTGTTGTGAAGGGTCTGAAGCATCTATCCTCTGTTTATACATTGAACACAGAACTCGGTGTTTCAGTGAGAGACGCAGGAACTGGGGTACCCTACTCTCATCTCCACCCCGTCTCCTTGGCACTCATTTAAAGTGTCATATCTGTATGATCTGATGGAGTGTGTGACCAGTTTGAGATCCTTGTGTGGTGTCCACAACACTTGTGTTACTTTTCCCTGATATTGCAGTATCTGGAGTGAGTTGTCAGTTTCCCCCAGCTAGGCTGCATTGGCTGAGGGTTTTGTTCCTCCTTTTCTTTAAGTTAACATATTCTCCAAGGTTTGAGTGGGACTAGGTCATAGGTGGAGCAGGGCTGGGAGTGTATTCTTAGCAGAGCATTTTCCCAGTGTGGGCAAAGTTTCGGGCTTGATCACCAGTGCTATGAAGAAAAAGAAAAACCAAAAACTCAATAAAATAAAACACCAACAACTACTACACTAAAAAAATATAGGAAAAATAATGTAAACTAGAGTAAAAAGTTATAAAACAATAAATAGAATTTTTAGGATGGAAAAAAGAAAAATATAATTAAAAAATTATAAAAAGGAGAAAAAAAGCAGGTGAAAAGTTTTTTAAAAGTCAATAAAGGTGGAAAAAGGGAAGAAAAATGAAAGATACAACTTCCTGTGGCTCTTTTCCAGTATTCATTTTCTGATAACTTGAAGTTTTGATGTTCATCTTCTAAATAGGCTATATAACCATATTCATGATTTTATTTGTTCAGTTTGTTGTTTTCTCCCTTTAAAAAAATTTTGGTTAAGAAATGTTGGAAAATGGGATTTTCATGGCTGTCATTGTCTTGGCCATGTAGAATTCCTAAAATTTCTTTTTTTTTTTTTTTTTTTTTTTTTTTTTTTTATTGGTTGTTCACAACATTACAAAGCTCTTGACATATCATATTTTCATACATTAGATTGAAGTGGGTTATGAACTCCCAATTTTCCCCCAAATGCAGAATCACATCGGTTATACATCCACAGTTTTACATAATGCCCAATTAGTAATTGTTGTATTCTGCTACCTTTCCTATCCCGTACTATCCCCCCTCCCCTCCCCTCCCTTCTTCTCTCTCTACCCCATCTACTGTAATTCATTACTCTCCTTGTTTATTTTCCCATTCCGCTCATAACCTCTTATATGTAATTTTGTATAGCAATGAGGGTCTCCCTTCATTTCCATGCAATTTCCCTTTTCTCTCCCTTTCCCTCCCATCTCATGACTCTGTTAAATGTTAGTCTTTTCTTCCTGCTCTTCCTCCTTGCTCTGTTCATGGTTGCTCTCATTATATCAAAGAAGACATTTGGTATTTGTTTTTTAGGGATTGACTAGCTTCACTAAGCATAATCTGCTCTAGTGCCATCCATTTCCCTGCAAATTCTATGATTTTGTCATTTTTTATTGCTGCATAGTACTCCATTGTGTAAAGATGCCACATTTTTTTTATCCATTCATCTATTGAAGGGCATCTGGGTTGGTTCCACAGTCTAGCTATTGTGAATTGTGCTGCTATGAACATCGATATGGCAGCATCCCTGTAGCATGCTCTTTTAAGGTCTTCAGGAAATAGTCCGAGAAGGGCAATAGCAGGGTCAAATGGTGGTTCCATTCCCAGCTTTCCCAGGAATCTCCAAACTGCTTTCCAAATTGGCCGCACCAATTTGCAGTCCCACCAGCAATGTACAAGAGTACCCTTTTCTCCACATCCTCGCCAGCATTTGTTGTTGTTTGACTTCATAGTGGCTGCCAATCTTACTGGAGTGAGATGGTATCTTAGGGTGGTTTTGATTTGCATTTCTCTGACTGCTAGAGATGGTGAGCATTTTTTCATGTACTTGTTGATTGATTGTATGTCCTCCTCTGAGAAGTGTCTGTTCAGATCCTTGGCCCATTTGTTGATTGGGTTATTTGTTATCTTATTGTCTAATTTTTTGAGTTCTTTGTATACTCTGGATATTAGGGCTCTATCTGAAGTGTGAGGAGTAAAAATTTGTTCCCAGGATGTAGGTTCCCTATTTACCTCTCTTATTGTTTCTCTTGCTGAGAAAAAACTTTTTAGTTTAAGTAAGTCCCATTTGTTGATTCTTGTTATTAACTCTTGTGCTATGGGTGTTCTATTAAGGAATTTGGAGCCCGATCCCACAATATGTAGATCGGAGCCAACTTTTTCTTCTATCAGACGCAGAGTCTCTGATTTGATATCAAGCTCCTTGATCCATTTAGAGTTAACTTTTGTGCATGGCGAGAGGAAGGGATTCAGTTTCATTTTGTTGCATATGGATTTCCAGTTTTCCCAACACCATTTGTTGAAGATGCTATCCTTCCTCCATTGCATGCTTTTAGCCCCTTTATCAAATATAAGATAGTTGTAACTTTGTGGATTAGTCTCTGTGTCCTCTATTCTATACCATTGGTCCACTCGCCTGTTTTGGTACCAGTACCATGCTGTTTTTGTCACTATTGCTCTGTAATATAGTTTGAAATCTGGTATCGCTATACCGCCTGATTCACACTTCCTGCTTAAAATTGCTTTTGCTATTCTGGGTCTTTTATTTTTCCATATGAATTTCATGATTGCTTTATCTATTTCTACAAGAAATGCCATTGGGATTTTGATTGGCATTGCATTAAACCTATAGAGAACTTTTGGTAATATCGCCATTTTGATAATGTTAGTTCTGCCTATCCATGAACAGGGTATATTTTTCCATCTTCTAAGATCTTCTTCTACTTCTCTTTTTAGGGTTCTGTAGTTTTCATTGTATAAATCTTTCACCTCTTTTGTTAGGTTGATTCCCAAGTATTTTATTTTTTTGGAGGATATTGTGAATGGGGTAGTTTTCCTCATTTCCATTTCAGAGGTTTTGTCGCTGATATACAGAAATGCCTTTGATTTATGCGTGTTGATTTTATATCCTGCCACTTTGCTGAATTCATTTATTAGTTCTAGTAGTTTCTTTGTAGACCCTTTTGGGTCTTCTAAGTATAGAATCATGTCATCTGCAAATAGTGATAATTTAAGTTCTTCTTTTCCTATTTTTATGCCTTTAATTTCTTTCGTCTGTCTAATTGCTCTGGCCAGTGTTTCGAGAACTATATTGAATAGAAGTGGTGATAGAGGGCATCCCTGTCTTGTTCCAGATTTTAGAGGGAATGCCTTCAACTTTTGTCCATTCAGAATGATGCTAGCCTGAGGCTTAGCATAGATAGCTTTTACAATGTCAAGGTACGTTCCTGTTATCCCTAGTTTTTCAAGTGTTTTGAACATAAAGGGATGCTGTACTTTGTCGAATGCTTTCTCTGCGTCTATTGAGATGATCATATGGTTCTTATCTTTAAGTCTATTGATGTGGTGAATAACATTTATTGATTTCCGTATATTGAACCAGCCTTGCATACTAGGGATGAATCCTACTTGATCATGGTGCACAATTTTTTTGATGTGTTTTTGTATTCGATTCGCCAGAATTTTATTGAGGATTTTTGCATCTAGGTTCATTAGAGATATTGGTCTGTAGTTTTCTTTCTTTGAGGAGTCTTTGTCTGGTTTCGGAATCAGGGTGATGTTGGCCTCATAGAATGAATTTGGAAGAGCTCCCTCTTTTTCTATTTCCTGAAATAACTTGAAAAGTATTGGTATTAATTCTTCTTTAAAGGTTTTGTAAAACTCTGCTGTATACCCATCCGGTCCTGGGCTTTTCTTGGTAGGTAGTCTTTTGATGGCTTCTTCAATTTCATCTATTGATATTGGTCTGTTCAAATTGTGTGTATCCTCCTGACTCAGTCTGGGCAAATCATATGACTTAAGAAATTTATCGATGTCTTCACTATCTTCTATTTTATTGGAATATAGGTTTTCAAAATAATTTCTAATTGTCTTCTGTATTTCTGTAGCATCTGTTGTGATATTGCCTTTTTCATCCCATATGTTAGTAATTTGAGTTCTCTCTCTTCTTCTCTTTGTTAGCATGGCTAAAGGTCTGTCGATCTTATTTATTTTTTCAAAGAACCAACTTTTAGTTTTGTTAATTTTTTCAATAGTTTCTTTTGTTTCAATTTCATTAATTTCCGCTCTGATTTTAATTATTTCTTGCCTTCTGCTACATTTGCTGTTGTTTTGCTCTTCCTTTTCTAGGGCTTTGAG
Organism: Ictidomys tridecemlineatus; assembly: GCF_052094955.1. Lineage (NCBI taxonomy): Eukaryota > Metazoa > Chordata > Mammalia > Rodentia > Sciuridae > Ictidomys > Ictidomys tridecemlineatus. The sequence goes on along the minus strand of NC_135484.1, from coordinate 13,533,590 downwards.
ATGAAGTGTGAGCTCATTTATTTGTTGGTTTTTTCTTTTTTTGAGGAATGACCACCAGGCGATGAATTTTCCTCTTAAAACTGCTTTCATTGTGTCCCATAGATTCCGATACGTTGTGTCTGTATTTTCATTTATCTCTAAGAATTTTTTGATTTCCTCCTTTATGTCTTCTGTAACCCATTGATCATTCAGTAACATATTGTTCATTTTCCATGCGATGTAGGATTTTTCCTTCCTTCTTTTATCATTGATTTCCAGTTTCATTCCATTATGATCAGATAAAATGCATGGTATTATCTCCACCGCTTTATATTTACTGAGGGTTGCCCTGTGGCATAATATATGGTCTATTTTTGAGAAGGATCCATGTGCTGCTGAGAAAAATGTATATCCATTTGATGATGGTTGATATATTCTATATATGTCAGTTAAGTCTAGGTTATTGATTGTGGTATTGAGTTCTATAGTTTCCTTGTTCAACTTTTGTTTGGAGGATCTGTCCAATGGTGAGAGAGGTGTGTTGAAGTCACCCATAATTATTGTGTTGTGGTCTATTTGATTCTTGAACTTGAGGAGAATTTGTTTTATGAATGTCGCAGCGCCATTATTTGGTGCATAAATATTGATAATTGTTATGTCTTGTTGGTGAATGGTTCCTTTTAACAGTATATAATGTCCTTCTTTATCCCTTTTGATTAACTTAGTCTTGAAGTCGATTTTATTTGATATGAGGATGGCCACCCCTGCTTGCTTACGAGGACCGTGTGCATGGTATATTTTTTCCCATCCTTTCACCTTCAGCCTGTGTATGTCTTTTCCAATCAGATGTGTCTCCTGGAGGCAGCATATTGTTGGATTTGTTTTTTTAATCCATGATATCAGCCTATGTCGCTTTATTGGAGAGTTTAAGCCATTAACATTCAGAGTTACTATTGATATATGGTTTGTACTTCCATCCATGTTTGATTATTTATCGTTTTTTTTTTTTTAAAAAAAAAAAATTTAGTTTGTTTTTCCATGATTATTTTTCCCCCTCGCCCTCTGTCTTTACCGAGGCACTTCCCTCTGATGGTTTTGGTTATTGTTTTTCATTTCTTCCTCATGTAGTGTTTTGCTCAAAATGCTTTGCAATGCTGGTTTTCTGGCTGCAAATTCTTTTAACTTTTGTTTATCATGAAAAATTTTTATTTCGTTGTCATACCTGAAGCTTAATTTTGCTGGATACAGAATTCTTGGTTGGCATCCATTGTCTTTCAGTGTTTGAAATACATTGTTCCATGACCTTCTTGCTTTCAGTGTCTGTGATGAAAAATCCGTTGTTAACCTTATTGGTTTACCCCTGAATGTAATCTGTCTCCTTTCTCTTGTAGCTTTTAATATTTTCTCTTTGTTCTGTATATTGGATATCTTCATAACAATGTGTCTTGGCGTTGGTCTACTGTGATTTTGTGTGCTCGGTGTCCTGTATGCATCTTCAATTTGTATATCTGTTTCCTTTTTTATTTCTGGAAAGTTTTCTGTAATTATTTCATTCAGCAGGTTACTCATTCCCTTGGTTTGAATCTCTGTACCTTCTTCTATCCCGATGACTCGTAAGTTTGGCTTTTTTATGTTATCCCATAACTCTTGGATGTTTTTCTCGTGATTTTTTACCAGCCTTTCTGAGTTGGCTAGACTCTTTTCAAGATGAAATAATTTGTCTTCATTATCTGACGTTCTGGTTTCTACTTGCTCCACTCTGTTAGTGATACTCTCAATTGAGTTTTTAATTTGGTTTATAGTTTCCTTCATTTCCAAGATTATGTTTTGATTCTTTTTTATAATCTCTATCTCCTGATAAAGGTGCTTAACTTCTTCTTTTATCTGTTTGTGTAATACATTCTCAATGTGTTCTTTTGCTGCTTGAATTTGCTGTCTCGTATCCTCTTTAAGGTTCCATTCCATCTGTCTAAGGTGTTCCTTGAGTTCTTTATATGACCATTTTTCTGATGACTCTAGTTCCTCCTGAATATTTAGGCTGTCCTGCATTGTTTGTACTCCTTTTCTTCCTTGCTTTTTGAAGCTGCTCATGTTACTTCTTGTTCTGTTTGACTGCTGCGTTACTGTTTACTCCTATAAATTTATTTGATGCTTGGGAGGAAAGGTATTAGAAGGGAATGGAAAAAGTCACTAAAGAGAATGAGAGTAAGCAGGTAGAATTCAAGGAAGGGGGGATAAGATCATTGAAAAGAAATGAAAAGACAAAAGAAGAAAAAAAATAGGAAATAAAAAAAGAAAAAAAAATTTTTAAATAATAAAAAAAATTAAAATTGGAAGAAAAAAAATTTTTTAAAAAAATTGTAAAAAAAAAAAAAAAAAATTAAAAAAACAAGAAAGAAAAATGAAACTGAAAGAAAACCCCAAATCAAAATTAAAACAACAACAACAGCAACAACAATAACAGCAACAAAAACAACAACAACAACAAAAAAAAAACTAATAAATGCAGTCTTAGAGTTTGATTAACTTCTCTTCCAGTAGGTGGCGCTGTGACCACCAGGCCAAGTTTCTCCTATCAATACGCGGAAACCAATCACTGTGCAGCAGCTCCTCCTCCCAGACTGGTCAAGTCTCCAATCCTGGGTGCCTAGGGCGTCCTCTTGTGTCTAGTCACTTCCCCACTTTTCCTCTAGCCAGGCCCCTCTCACGGGTGCCGCTCACCACAATACTGGGTACACACCAGGTCTGCTGCTCCCGGGAGCCCTGTTGTCATGAATGACTGGGCACACTTTTCCAGTTTGCCATTCCCTCAGACCCTAAGTTTGTAGAGCTTGGGGCTGAGAATCCTCAGCGAATTTTACTGCCCCTCCGGTAGCCACACCCCCGGTAGCTGGTACAAGAGACCTCAGCTGTCTGCACTGGTGGGAGCGGTAGTCCCGCGCCGGCGGGTCCCGCGCCACCTCTAATTCCCTCGGTCTGGCTACCGTGCTCACGGGAGAGCTGGGAGAGGCCCTTACAGGAGAGCTGAGATTGGCCCTTAAGGTTTCCCCGATGTGTGGAGAGGGAAGGCTAGCGAATTACACACCTGTAGCCGCAGGTTTCAATGAAGTTATCTCCTCCGCCGCAGTCTGATGACGTCAGTTCTCTGCCATGGTGGTATCTCTTGCAAATGGCGACAGTTCGTTTCCCTTTGCCGGGTGACCAATGCAACGGGTGGGTCCTTACTGTCTCTCCCAAGCCCCGTTTCACACCTGTGGCCACTACCTATGAAGGCTCGGTTGGCATTTACCTCCGTAGGATCAGAAGGGCTGACCGGTTGTTTCAGCCGGATGGATTAGTGCTGAGTCACAGCTGTTTGTCTGCGGGAAGCAGGCGAACGGGAGCTTGAATTCAGCCGATCCAGGTTCAGTGTGTGTTCTGAGAGGCCCAGACTGCTCGTTCCAGATCCACGTCAGCTCAGCATTGCCTAGTGATCCTCAGCAAACAGAATTAGGCTGTTTACGACTCCCTATGCCTGCACAGCTGAAGAGGTCAGAGACTTGATCTCTCCGCGCCCGCCGCCATGTTGAGCTATTCTCTTACAAATCCTAAAATTTCTTTTTAAGCAGAATTTTAGTTTTCAAATATTAGTTCACTGATAGCTAAATTAGGAATCATACTGTGCTACCAACAAGGCCAGCTTTAATATGGACTACATCTATTTGCTTTCTTTTCTTTTTTTTCCTTCTCTCTGTGCCACCCCTCCTTTTTTTTTTCTTTTCTTTTTTTTCTTGGTGCCAAGGATCCAACCAAGGGCCTTGCCCATGCTAGGCAGGCACTCCCAACCTCCATTTGCTTTCTTTGGATGTAACCTACCTCCACAAAACCTGTCTGAGGACATTGTTCCCTAAGGCTATATCAACATTATTTTTATGAGAAAGATTTTAGAATAACAGTTCTAGGCCTAGCAAATCTGTCCTAAATCATCTTGTAATTCAGAAATTATCATGTTATTTTTGGAGAACATATCATTTAGATTTGGTATAAATTATTGGTTTACAGGATTTTGATTATAATTGTTTTTGAAGATAATTGCCAGAAAAGATACCACAAAGGATGCCTTTCCACAGGATATAAATGTGGCAGCATATGGTAGAAGGTCACTAAAATTAGGCAGAGTGATTATGCTTATGCATTTGTTAAGATCAACTTGTTATTTCTGTCTTACAGATTTTCTATACATTAACTTAGGTTACAAGAAAAATCTGGAAAAAAAAACTTTGGCAATCATAAAATCTAACTCCATCATTTAAAAAAATACTGAAATTATGGAGTCTAAACAAATTCCCTACAAATCTCATGATGGGGAAAGATCTGAATCTTCTACCAGTGAGCTCTTGCTCTCTATAATGCCCCCCAAATCATGGTGATCTAAAGCAATGATCATCTACTTGCCCATAATTCCTTGAGCTAATGATTTGGGAGGAGATCAGCTTGATGGATTTTCTGCTGATTTTCAGCCTTAGTTGGTGAGTTCACTGGCAACTGACCTCTCTAGAATTATCCCTTTCACTTGTCAAAGATAGCAGGCTCTCAACCAGAGCAATACAGGGAACCAGGCCATGTTTTTCTGTCCCCACCACTGGCCTTATCCACATGCCCACAATGAGAGAATTCCCAAGCACAGCAAGGGTAGAAAATGAAAGTCTACTGCAGCTTAGGCTTGAACTTGCAAGGTTTGGATTCCATTGCATTCTTTTGGTCAAATTGAGTCCTGTACCCAGCCTGGATCCAAAGAATAGAAAAATAAATTATATTTTTATGAGAAAACAGAATACTACAGGGATACAGCCACATCAACGTGCATAGCAGCACAATTCACAGAAGCTAAATTGTGGAATCAAAACAGATGCCCTTTAGTAGATGAATGGATAGGGAAATTTTCATATATATACACAATGAAACATTACTCAGCATTAAAAGAGAATGAAATCATGACATTTGCAGGTAAATGGATGGAGTTGGAGAATATAATGCTAAGTGAAGTCAGCCAATCCCCAAAATCCAAAGGCAGAATATTTTCTTTGATATGAGGATGCTGACTCATAATGGCGACTGGGGAGGGGGGCATGGGAGGAATGGAAGAATTTTAGATAGGGCAAAGGGGAGGGAAGGGGAAGGGAGGGACTAGGGGGTAAGAATGATGGTGGAATGAGTTAGACATCATTATTCTGAGTGCATGTATGAAAACACAGAGGTGTGAAAATACTTTGTGTACAATCGGTGACTTGAAAAATTGTGCTCTATATGTATGATATGAAATGAATTGCATTCTACCATCGTGTATAGCTAATTAAAACAAATAAATAATTTAATTTAAAAAGTTGTATCCAGATATAAAGAAAGCACAGTGGTTGAGAGGAAAAGGCAAGCTTGGGTACAGTGAGAAAACCAGCACGGCTTGTGAACTATGTCAGGAGCGTGAAGGGTGGACAATATGGTCATTAGTGAGGCTGGAGGGGTCTTTCAGCGGGAGGGGTTTTTCCACTTAAAGTAGGGGTCAGATATTGAGTTTTATTCAACAAGATTTTATGTAGCTTGTACAAGGCCCAGAGTTCCATCCTACCTCCCCACCCCCCACCCCCCACACAATGTATTTAGTTTGAAAGAAGCAGTAAGACATCATTTCTATCTGGGAAAGGGATAGACTTCTTTTTTTATTTTCTGTTTTTTCCATGATGGGGGTGGGGGGAAGCAAGTTCTATGAATTGGAGGATATAGTTAAGTGTCTATGTAAAAGAGACTGAATGGGACTTTATGGACCTTCAGGGGACAGGAATTCCATTACCACAATCAGGACTTGATAGCAGCATGTGCTGGAGCCCAGGTGCTGCATAGTCATGGCATCATGGAGTCAGAGACCCATGAGATGGTCTTGAAGTTCAGGAAATAGGACATCAATCAGTCAGCTCTCCAGATGGTTCTGTGCCAGTACTTCCTGTCTCAGAATGAGCACAGGAAGCGAGGCATCATGAAGAAGGCTAGTGGGAGAAATTAGTGTGATTGACAGCAGGCGGAGGAAAAGGCAAAGTGACCAGGAAATTCTTTATCAGTTTGGCACTTAGGTTGCAATTGTCAATCAAAAGGAAATGATCTTTGAATAACATTCGCAACCCTAACTAACTGACGAGCTAAAGGATGGCCTTGGTGAAAGTATTTTTAGTTCATAAAGATGACAAATGGCATAAGCCTCCCGGATCGCTGCAGCTAATGGTGTTATTTGTATCTATCGGTTGGAATGAATGGAAGCCTGGGCTCGAATTTGGGCCCATCCATGTAGCACCGTTTCTCTTATCCAAAGTCGGCTTAAATTAATCGTCTCCCATGAATTCACGGTTTACACCCTGTCCTGTGTTTTTAATGGAGTACTTATTTAAAAATCAATTCAGCTGTCTATTCTTTGTTTCAGAGGACCTTCTAATGTCCTTCACGGTATCCATGGCGATCGGGCTGGTAATTGGAGGGTTTATTTGGGCATTGTTGGTTTGTCTGTCTCGAAGAAGAGCCAGCGCTCCCATCTCACAGTGGAGCTCCAGCCGGCGGCGGTCCAGGTCCTCGCACACCCAGAGCCTCAGCAGAAGTGGGTTCTACCGCCACAGCGGCTGCGAGCGCAGAAGCAACCTCAGCCTGGCCAGCCTCACTTTCCAGCGACAAGCGTCCCTGGAGCTAGCAAACTCCTTCCCGAGAAAATCGAGTTTCAGGGCTTCCACTTTCCATCCGTTTCTGCAGTGTCCACCGCTTCCCGTACAAACTGAGAGTCAGTTGGTGACCCTGCCTTCTTCCAGCACATCCGCCTCTGTCAACGCCTCCCAGCCTCTGAGCCGGCCGGACTTCCACTGGTCCAGCGACAGCCTCCGGGTGGGCTTCTCAATCCCGCCACCACCTGCCTATGATTCCATCATTAAGGCATTTCCAGATTCCTGAGTAGGACGCTTTCTTTCTTTTTGTTTTTCCTTTATTGCACCCCTCCCCCCTTTATTGAAAGGAAATAACAAATAGGCAAAACAGTATGTTGAAGGTTTGGTCCAAATGACAGATGAGTTTCCAGTGGATTTTGAATATGCTCACACAGGCTGGGTATTACAATGTAAAACACATCTTCTTTGAACACATTTTTTTTCCACTTATATCTGGCAAACATAATAATAATAAAATTAGCATTTTCCCCAATAGCTATATATTTATATACTTTGCATCCTATGTGAGGCTTATTCATTATAGTGATTCTAATCTGTGAATCTGTTATGATGCAGTACATGCTTTAGATTAAAATAAAATTTCAGCTATGCATAGTTTATAATCTTCATTTACTTTCCCATAGGACTGTAGCCTAAGGAATTTTAGTTTTACTTCCTTTAGTAATTGAACCATAAAGTATTTTACAATTTTGGATTTTTTATGGATTTACACAGGCACAAAACGGCAGAACATTGGAGACTCTGAAGTTCCTTGATTCCATTCGTTTATAAGTGAGAGAAGCAAACAAAGAAAGCCGACCTCTGTTGCTGTTGCCAGATGCTCCAATTTTGACACGCATTTTTCCAAGATGGACTCTTATGGTGCTTATCTCCTCAATCATTATCATATTATTGAAGCAAAAATCCTTGAATTTTCTAGTATGAGGATATAACTTCTTCACCACTGAAGTGATGTTGTTAGAAAAGGAACACCACACATTCGATTAATTCGACCTAAACGCAAACTGGTTTTGGCATTGAGCTCACATTTATCTTAAGGGATTAATTTTCTTTCTTAGACTTGGTTCTAGCAACTGGAAAAGCACTTTATCTAGGGATCTTCTCTTGTAACTTTGCAGACAAATAAGGATGAGTAACTGGGGAGATAATCTGTTATCAAAAGAGAAGCTTCAATCATGGAAAATTCTTCTTCCTGGATTGGTTCTCAGCCATTAGGAATCATCTCCTGTCTGTTTCTCTATGAATTCCAATACAAGTTTCTCTGAAGAGTCTTTGTGGAATGATTAAACCATGTCATGTGGTTGCTGGTGCAGACAGTTATTTAAGAGGACCCTGTCTGCAGGTGTTCACCTGTGTCCAAGAGGGGACATCCTTAAACGTGGGTACCAGAGAGCATCAGTAGCCCCATGTCAGGGGCTGCCCTTTGAATTTAATAACAGAATTTCACTGGAGTATCATTCAAAAACTTGTGGTTCACTTCTGAATAAGAAAGTATTTAGTGTATGTTGCTCTTTGTTTCTCTAAACATTGGGATTTTTAGTGAAGAAAATATACTCTCATTTTAGCTTCTGCAGCACAGTGGTCACAGCTAATAGTGTCTAAACATATTTTATATAATAAAACATTCCATATAGCATTTTTTATTAATTTCATATATTTTTTATTATTCATTGTTTCTCAAGGGAAAATTTTCTCCCTAATGTCTATAGAAAGGTGCTCTCTAATTAAATATGCACACAAGGAAAGAAGGAAGGAAAGGGGAAAGATGGAAGGAAGAAAGCAAAACTAAACCAACAAAAAAACCCCACAGAATATTCAATTCTTGTAAATTATTTTTTTAAATAAGAAAATTTAGAAGTTGCAATGTAGCCAAGTAAGATTTCAAGAGAGCTTTAATCTTAATAACAAGGCTATTTTAACTTTCAAGTCATTCTTAATGTTTAACAGGAAAAGAAGCAAAGTATATTTTTTTTCCTAGAATTTTTGTGGGGAGTAAAATATCTGCTTTATAGCTCTCAAATGAGGGAAACAACAGCAGAAATTCTTTGGCATATATAACTAAGGCTGTTTCCCAGCCTTAGCTATAAAATAATCAAAATGAGTATCTTACAAATATTATGCACTGTGTAAAATGTGAAATTAAAGCAAAAATTGAAGATTTTTTAGTTGTACTTTTTACTTGAAATGTTTTGTTGATTATGAAATAAAATTAAGTTTATTTCAATTTTGATTCACATTTTATTAATAAAAACACTTCTATAATGTGAGAGTAAGGAAATTATATAATTATGATAGGAGTCAGAAAGCCCTTTAAATAAAGAAACATTATACTACGTTTTTGGACTTGTTAAAACGATTGAATAAAAAGTCTCCTAGGGTATTCTTTATTAGTGAGCAGATTGAGACACAATGCCTTTTATATAAAAATGTGTAACAGAAAAAGGGTGACAACAAATAAATTTAACATGATTTTATATAAGTAAATGCAGAGAGAATTCATGAGTTTGTTCCAGAATTATTTGATGTATGTTTGGCAAAACAATAAGATAGTAAAAGGAAACATTTTAAGGTCAAAGGGATTAGATGAATTAGAAGGGAAAGATTAATAGCTGTGTTATTTAAAAATTCTGAAATCTGTGTATCAAAAGATTTATTTGTCAAAGTTAAAAAGAAAGATTAAAAGAAGAAGAAAGGAAAAGACTTTTACTGTAATTGTGGACAACAAATAACCAATATCTTTAAAGGATCAGAACAGATAATTTGCCAGAAAGAAATTTTAATTGATTAACAAGTGTTTGCTAAAATATTCAATGTTCCTCCTGAGACGGTATCCGTGTACATTTAAACAATATTCTAGCTTTTTTTGTTGATCACATTATCTAATTACAAAGGAATGAGTTCCTCACTGTTGGCACAGGTTTCTGGGGGAAAGATACATTGGGACTGCCCTTTGGAAGACAGTTTGAAAAGAAGGATCAACAGCCTTGCCCTGGCCAGACCATAAAGTCTCAACCTGCCTACCTGGTGTGAAAGTAGCAATGGATTTTTTTAGGGAGAACAATCCTGCTATACTGAATGGCCTTGTGTGACTGAGCCAGAGCAATCCATACCAGAGGGTAAGCAACTGAGCAAATTAAATCTGCCCTGCTTAGGGGTGAGAAGTTAGGATGAAGGGAGAGAGTGGGAGAATTTCCACCATGAGGGACTTTCAGGAGAAAGAAGATATTAGAAAAGCAAAGACTTGTGGTGAGAAGCCTGAAGCCTGAACAAACTCCCATTTTTATATATAGATATATAGATATAGATAGATATTCTGTGACTAACACTATATGGTCTATGAGAGGATAATCAGATCACTTCTGATTATCTTAAATAATGTGAGTTTGTTATATGTATCTTCTTTTTTAAGGAAAAAGCAATCTTTTTGATATTAAGTTAAAGTGGAATTTACAGTCAGAGTTTACGATTTACTGAGCAATAGAGACAATTTGGAAGCCACTCGAAAGAATTTAACCTCTGTGGAAGGGGATGTAACGATAGAGCAGATGTCTATCCTGTGTGAGGTCTGAGGTTTGATCCTCCCAGAACCCGGAAAAGTGGAAAGAGAGCGAGCAATGAATAAATTAACACCTAAAGTAGTGCAAGGAACAGATGATAAAAAACAGAACCTGAGATCCATGCATTAGGATAATTTTGCTCTGATCCAGAGAAGCTGGACCCCTATCCAGGGCCTCACCTTTTAGAGCACCTTTTTAAAAATGTTATAAATCTCAACTTGATGTGCAAAATTCACCTAGACAGACAGTGCCATCTGGACAAGGCGCCTAAGCTTCTAGGACCTCTCTGAATCCTAACCCCCCTCTTTGCCCTTTTCAGGTCTCACTGTTGAAGAGGTACTGTTGACCAAATGCTTAGCAATTCTGTGACTAACACTACAGGGCCTATGGGGTAGAATCCCAATTCTGGGAGGATAATCAGATCATTTCTGCAGAGAATAATGCATTCCTTTCTTGGAATTACATGATATTGGAAGACCAGAATGGGATTGACAAGCCAATTTGGGGGATCTTCATTAATGATAAGGAATTCTCATGTGCACTCAAAGGATAGTAAGTAACTATATAAGTAATTCTTCCCTTCCCATTTAAAACATTGCTGGAATGATCACTATATTTCATATGTTCCTATGAATTTTATAAAACATTTTAACCATCTTTTTCTCATATAGGATAGGGTCTGGCAAATGGTATTTGTCCAGGGTCTCACATACCTTGGGTGTGGCTCCTGTGTTGAGATGATATAGGGAGATATAGGGCATTTGTCTGATCTGATTTGCAAAGCAAGCAGGCCATGCTTTGTTCTGCTAAAATCATGTCATCTCTGATCCATGTAGTATAGACACTGTGTTTACTGAAGAGCTGTGAATATTGTAGACATAGCTCTAGAGTAGTTCCAAGAGGTGAGGCAATGCAGGAAGCAGAGATTTAGATGAGTCATTCTTATAGGACAAGTAAAATAGAAAGCAGCTGTGGAAGTGTACTAACACACCTTGTAAGGCCTGCTCTCCTAAGGTATGCTAAAGAAAGGGTGGATGCTCTTCAACAATGCCTGACAGGAGGATGTAGAACTGCAGGTCAGCATCTGTCACTGTAGCTGGAAATCTTTGCTGTTTGCAGCCTGCCCTTTCAAAATATGGAAAAGCAACCACAGAAATGGTTACAGCCATGCGGGAGTATCAAGGACTCTGTGATAATGAAGGGACTTAATTGAAAAATTGGACTTTATAGGTAAGCGTCTGCTTAGCTAAGACAGATAGTGGGAGGATGAACACTTAAGTTGGATTACTTTCTGCAATGTGGCAGGAGGGAATAGAACTGGTGGCTTTGAAGTAACAAAAGGCAAACAGTCAATGGGAATCTGAGTGAAGCTATGCTGGGTATGATGGTTATAGACAGGATGTTTGCTCAAAGATGAAGAGCATTGAGAGACCATTTTGATGAAATTGATATTATTTATATGAAAAGCTCATAAGATCAATTAGAAAAATCATTACAAGAGAGAAGCTAGAAAATCACCAGTGAAGACGAGCATAAAGAAATTTAAATAGAAAAAAAAATAAAAATAAAAATGTCCCTGAAAGTAAGGAAAAATAATAACTGTTTGTAAAAACTCACAAAGAACAATAACAAGATGCAGTAGAATTCTGATGATTGATCAAGTACATCAAGATTTGGGGCTGGGGATGTGGCCCAAGCAGTAGCGCGCTCGCCTGGCATGCGTGCGGCCCAGGTTCAATCCTCAGCATCACATACAAACAAAGATGCTGTGTCCACCGAAAAATAAAAAATAAAAAATATTTAAAATTCTCTCTCTCTCTCTCTCTCTCTCTCTCTCTCTCTCTCTCTCTCTCTCTCTCTCTTAAAAAAAAAAAAGATTAACATGCACTTTCCAGCTTAGGGACATATTATAATATTGTGGAGAAAACTCTCCCATTATCTGAACATTCGGTTTGGAGAGATGTTCATGTTTCAAAGCAAGCCAGAATAGAATTTATCAAATTAAGAAAAGGGACTCAAGCAACACATATGAAACACACACACACACACACACACACACACACACACCACACTTGCTGTGTGAAATTACAAAAATTGATTGCTTTATTACTAAATGAAGATGTTCTTTAGAAATTAAACTGCACTAATATTGTTATCAGAATCTTCAGTCATGAATTCCAATGACAAGTCTCTCCTCTTTCTCTTCTCTAAATTTACTGCTTCGAACCTGTTATTTCTTTTCTCTCTCTTTCTCTCTCTCTTTCTCTCTTTCTCTCTTTCTCTCTTTCTCTCTTTCTCTCTTTCTCTCTTTCTCTCTTTCTTTCTTTGTATAAGAAAGCATTATGACCACATACTAAGGAACACAGTTGAGTTCGAAATTTCGGAAGTTAATTATTGGATGATGAAGGATAAAAGCTATGGCAAGAGCACAGGATACATGGTTTTGTCTGTCAAAACTCCTGTGATTCTCAAAACCACATTCCTACCCGTGATTCTCCTTTCTTGTGTCTATGGCAGAATTACCACATGCAATCTCATTACATAGATACATACATAGAGCAGGCACCTGACCAAGCAGATGCAATGGCTTCTGTGAACTGTGTCAGCAGAGGGGTCTGGAGAGAGTAAGGCCAATATTTTCCAAATGAATAAAAGTGAAAGAAGTAAAATTTAAAATCTCTTTTATATATAATATGGGGAAGAGGAAATTGGGCTAACTCCTGAGAGAAGAAGGAAAAACCAAGTGTCAATCAATTTGAAATTCTAAGTCCCTATAATTCCTAAAGCTTTGTTATTTCTGTCTCCTTCCTATGACATGAGCAATAAAATCTTCCACTAGATTTCTATTAGCTATTGGGATCCAATGGCTTTCAATCAATTACAACTTTTATATAAAGAATACCAGGTTGGATTATAATAATTTGCCCAAATGATTTCTAATACAGGAATTTACTATATACCACTTCATTTCTAAAGAGGATAAACTGAGAAGCACATATATAAGCAAATTATGAGAAATTGTATTAGGAAATACCTATGAAATAAACTGTTTTCAGAGAATGGGCATGTGGACATGAGCATGTACTATACAGATCATATAGTTAGTGGTAGAAAATAAAAGTAGAAGTACAATGAAAAGTAAAAGATGTCAGAATTAAAATAAAACAAATTACATTCTTCACAGAAATAATTCTGATGAGATACATACACTCATACAAAACAATAGTTTTCTATAGCATCAAAAATGAAATTATGGCATTTGCTGGGAAAATGGAGGCCCCTGGTGAACATCATGCTAATTGGAATAAGCCAGATCCAGAAAGTCAAGGGTCAAATGCTTTCTCTCACATGCAGAAGCTAGACCAAAATCAGGATAAAAAGATGAGGGCACCCCATGAAAATTGAAGGGAGTTAGTGGAGTAGAAGAAGGAGATTGAGAGGACAGGAGGAGGAAAGGACAGAAAAAGGGAGAAATAATGGAATTAAATGAACCAAATCAGGCCAAGTACATATGTAAATGAACCACAGTGAATTTGTCATTTATGGACATCTATAAATCACTAATTAATAAAACTATAAATAAATAGGAGAAAGACTAGTGGAGTAAAGGAAAAGAAACAGAGAGAAAGGGGGATGGGAAGAGAAAGCCCTGGGGACTGCAGTGGGCAAAGTATGTCCCGTGCATGTATGATGATGTCAAAATGAGCCCCCTTATTAAGTATAACATTATCTAATACATTAACTATAATGCTCTAATAAAATATATATTTTTAATTTACAACTGTAAGCCTATCATATCTTGTCTAAAATAAAGTGGCTCAGAGAGGCTGAAAGTAAAAGATAGGAAAAGGTATATTAAAGTACATCTACAAGTATCCGAAGAATTTGGTTAAGATGAAATATAAAAATAGGACAAAGAATATTACAGAACATGGTCCAAAGAGGGCAAACAAGTTAAGAGTCTGAAGTGGTAAGTAACAAAGCACCGGAAATGTCTTTTATAAAACTAACTGTAAACAGAGTGAGGGTTGCGAAAATAATATTTCAATAAATTTGGAAGGTTTGAGTTTTGGTTCAGAAGTGTCAATATTTTCAGAGACTGTACACCTGAATTAATTTATAAATTCTGTGTTATTTCAGTCATAATCTTAACATATAGGCTTTGTTTTGTTCTTGTATTTGCTTTTGTTTTTTTAGCTTAGATAAAGATTAAAAACTTGAGAAACAGTGTCATCAACATTCTGAGAAAGAAGAATAAAGACAATTATCGTTAGTCTTCTTGACATCAAAATGTTCTTAAAGATAAAATAATAATTTAAAATCATGCAACCCAGAAAAACAAAGGGAAATAAATGTTAGAATCAATGGAGTAGAATAGTACAGGAACAGAACCAGACATATGTGAGAACTTAGTTAGGATGAGGGCAGAATTTCCAATAAATGAGAAAATCTGATTATATCATTAATGTCTTGGGGAAAACTAGATAACTACAGAGAAAAAAAAATAGCTTTCTCACTCACCTCGAAATATTTCCAAATGATTGAGGAACATAAACATAAAAATGAAATAATAATTAGGAACAAGAAAGGTAAATATTTTGAAACATCTGCATGGGTAAGCTTTTTCTAAGAAATACCGTAGATGGTATGATTTCAGATTTTGTTTTTCTCTTTAATTTTGAGGTTAGATCTTTTTTAAATGAGCAAATCTCAAATGCTTTAAGTGTATTTGAAAACAACTTTACTGAAATTTAATTCTTATAGAATAAATGACATACATTTTTAAGTGTAGAGATAAGTTTTGCTATATGTACACACCTATGTTGCCATTTTCAAAATTAAGGTATATGACACTTCCACCATAGCACAATGTTCCCTTACACACTCTGCCAATCAATGCTCACTTGTCACTGCCATCCCTAAGTTAACAAGAATCGGCTTTTTTCCATTATAGATTAGATTTATTTGTCTTGAAGTTTTGCACAAATGGAATTGATTCCACAGTATGTAATCTTTTTCATCTGTCTTCTTTCACTCAAGGTTAGTAATTTGAGATTTATTCATGCTGTTCCAGTTTTGATAATTTGTTCCTCTTTACATCTGAATAATCCAATTAAATCTTATGGAAGTGATATGCTACCACTTGTTTGTTCATTAAACTATTGATGGAAATTTTCCCCCAAATTTTTGAGGAATAAAATTTCTATGAACATTGACATGGAAATTATTGAATGGACCCATGATAGGCATACCAAGAGTCCCCCCAAAGATCAGATTCCAATCTCTTAAACATCTGAATGTAATCTTATTTGAAAAACTGACTTTGTAGATAAGGTTAAGAATTTGAAATGAAGATATTGTCTTGAATTTTCTGTGGTCCTTAAACATGACGGCAAGTGTCCTTATAGGAAAGGCAGTGGGAGATTTGTCACTGATACATTAAAAAAAAAAAAAAAAGGTAAAATGGAGACAAAGTAGAAAGAGACTTGAAAATGCTGGCCTTGAAGACTGGAGTTATGCAGCCGCAACTCAAGGAATGCCAGCAGCCACCAGGACCTGGAAGAGTTAAGGAATGATGGTTTGGGGAGAACCTCAAGGTGAAGTAGAGTTGAGACATCATGGTCTTCTCAGATCCTTCCTGGCTATGTGCATTTCCACATGCCCAGGAATGTGTTGGAGCTTTTCAACACCTTATTTCACATATTTTCCTTATGAATTTTTTGTTCTGCGTCTCTTTATTCTAACAGGTGTCTCTGTGTTGGCAGCTGCAAAATTGAACAACTGCTATTGATTATTTTCAGCAAATGTCAGGGGGAAATGGAGTTTGACACCTTGTGGGCTCTGAATGAGATTCTATAAGGACTATCCTTGTGAATGGGACTTTTAGTGAGCTGGGTCAAATAGTGACTATTCTTGGGGCCTGGGTCTTTCAGAGACACCCACACCATTTTCACTTCTCTGGTGACGTTAGGCAGTGGTAGCAAACCTATTGAATTTCAAAGCTACCATACAGCTGACAGCTAAAACATCTCACATCACAAAGTTCATGATTATTACTAAGATTTAGGTATTTTTCTTGAATAAATACTTCTTGTTGCAAAGTTTTGGTTAATTTCCACAGGACTGAAAAATTATTTTGTTTTTGTTTTTTTTTTTCTACTGTTTCTTATGGAGGCAAAAATTTCCCCAGGTCTTTATTCCATCACTCCAGGAGTGCTTCTGCTTACTGACATTTTGGTGTTCAGTGTCTTGCTCTTAGAATCTACTGGAACAAAGTGTAGAGTCCTAAAATTTACAAACAGTCCATCTGTCCTTCACTAGAGTACTGTGGTTATTTCTTTTGGCTCTGTTTTCCTTACTATACTAAAAGACATGAAGGTCATTTCATCAAGGTCATTCTCTGGTAGATTTTAAGGGCATACTCTTCCTAAGCCAGGAATTTCTTGTGCAATGAGTTTGTGAAATTTCTAACAATGGTTAAAAGTAGCCGTATCATATCTCGATTTCAAACTCTGGGCCATATTATTTCAAGAATTTGGGTATTTCAACACTTAAGAATAAATATCCACCTTCATTAAGCCCATTTCTTCTGGACAAATTATAAAATTTATGGTTCAAATCCTTTCCCCAAAGATGTTGAATCAAGGAGATGCTCTTGTGTGATGTACATGAAAGCCAAACAGGGTGCCTGACAAATCTTCACCTTGGTGTGCCATTCTTCTAACTGGAGGAAATAAGCAGTGTTGTGCTTGGGTAGAAATAGCAGAGGGGACCTGAATGTAGTGACCTATTTGTCCTTCACCTTTCCTCTGTGTTTGTGCTTTCTCACAGGTTGCTCCTCACAGAAATTCTCATTAGAGGAGGCACTTCGGTAACATTTCCGCATGCTTTGACATTTTTTTTTTTTTGTAGAAAAATTTTCATTCTATTGAGTTAATTCCACCTCAAGGTATTTGCATACATGGTGTGGGTCTGGCCTTTGACGTTATCTTCCTGAATGATCTCTGATTGCTCACTCAGGCATATTGTAGACACACCGTCTGATTGAATCTTGTGCTATCTTTGCCAAATCAAATCTGTAAAGTTCACTTGCAATTTAATGTATTGTTTTTGAGTCATCTTGACATTTTGACTTCGTAAGTGTAAACTGAAAACTGCATTTACTGGAAATTTGTTTTTAAAAATAAAACAACATATGCCAGATCCCTGATCTACGGATGCTTTATAAAATTAGGCAATGCTTATGAGGTAATGCTGCTGAAAGAAAATTAAAAATAGGAAATTTATCTCTAATATTTCTATGACACATGAAAGAACAAGACTGGGTTCAATACCAGAAGAAAACATGCCAGGAAGTGTGTCAATGACTAGGGTAGTAGAGTCCAGTTTTTAAAAGGGAAGCAGAAGAGGAGCATCAAGAGTGCAAATGTTTAGCATTGTTGGAAGAACTTCAAGAGAAACTTGTCTTTATTTCAAAGTTGTAAATACTGTAAATAAATAACATTTTTGGTAAGTGAGCTTGTATTAAGAAATCAGCAGGCATTGATAGGAATCCATAGCAATGTTTGGATGTTTCATAGTAAGTGATACCCTATTTTTGTAGTAATATTGAAAGGTAAAATTTTTCTGGAGGATACTTTTTATTAGTGTCTTATGCAATCTAAAGATAGCTCCTGCTGCTGGATGGATCACCATATGCTCCAAGTAAGATTCCATCATAATATTTGTGTTACTATTTATCTATACACATGCATGATGAAGTCTATAGTAAACAGAACACTGCACAACATAATGAACAGAGTGCTAAGTGATGTCCTCAGGGTAACTGCAGCAGGAGTCTCCTGGCAGTGTGTTTCACCAGAGCTGTCACCACCACCATGAAGTACAATAAACACCATCACTGAGAATCGTCCTGTTGAGGCAAACACTATATCATTGACGTGTTCAGAACTTCATTGATTCGGCAAGGAGGTTTCTGGAGAATCTTCAATAGACCTTCCTAACCCAGATTCAAAAACCCAAAGGGGATTGATAGATACAGCTTCAAAGATAAATCCAGGAATCCTGTGTATCCTCTGGATGTCTTTCTTTGAGGACAGAATTTGTAGTTTTCATCAGAAGGAATTTTACTTCAAAAAAGGTTGAGCAATATGAAGAAATTGCACATCCATTGTGAATTTATTTTTAAAATTCAATTTTCCTAAATGTGTACAATGTCAATTTTGAGATTGTGCTTTCTGCCTAATTTGTAAAATGAAGAAAAAATTCTGTTATCTCACATTTGAGAATGAAAACGTGCTCTAATTTATCATCCAGCCAGAGTAGACTTCAACTCTTCTTACAAAAGTTTAGATGCTGATTTAGGGCTAATTGGTAGAGAAACAAATTCCATTTATGCTTAGTGGTAAGCACAGGGTGTATGCTTAAAAAAGAAATGGCTCTCCATTTGAAATAATTTAGGATATGTCCCAAATGAAATTGCAAAACTTCAAAGGATTATATAATGTCATGTGTTGAGAACTTTAACATGAGTATTTTTTATAAAGCAGGCATAACCAAAACTACATTGAATATTACAAAAAAAAGAGTTGAATAAATAACTCATAGACTGTCTGGCTATGAGCAATACAATTTCCTGGAACAATATAATAAGATAAATTGCTTACAAAATGTATCCTCTATAACTGAATGACATACGTTGCTGAATGGGGTTGTTAGCCATAAATAAATTAAAAGTTTTCTTTCTGGCAATGGAAAGTTGGTCTAGAAGTTCCTTAAGGTCTTATCTAGATTTGAATATAAAAACTT
The DNA here is from genome assembly GCF_052094955.1 of Ictidomys tridecemlineatus. Lineage (NCBI taxonomy): Eukaryota > Metazoa > Chordata > Mammalia > Rodentia > Sciuridae > Ictidomys > Ictidomys tridecemlineatus. The sequence continues at coordinate 13,514,509 of NC_135484.1, read as the reverse complement.
TTTATGTGTTTGTGTTTATGTATAAACTAAGATTTAATATGTATTTTGTATATTAAGAAATATATTGGTGATCATATCTATATCTATAGTCACATCAATCTGTCTAGTCCCAAAAGAGATTGAATATTTTCTCTAAGGTCTTGCATTATATGGAAACGGTAGATTTAGGATTCAAACCCAGGCAATGTAGCCCAAGGGCATACCCCTCAGCCACCCAGTTGTCCTCCCTCTCTGAGTAACAATGTGATCACACCATATACTAGGCTTGTAAAAGATGGTTGTCTCTCCACTGTCTGTGAAAGGACTTGGTCAAGGGACAATGTCTAATAAAGTACTGATTAAATCATGAAAAGTGAAAGTATTGTGATAAAAAGAATACCTGCCCCTACTAATTGCTATTAGAAATAAGTGGTGCTCTGTCAAGACCATTGTAGAGACTGTGTAGTTTCTCCAGGGTTCATGCACAGGGCACAGAGAGGAGAGGGCAGCCAGGAGAACAGCTGGAGCTCCCCTTTTGGTCAGCTACAGTTTCAGTGTGGGAAGTAACTGCTTCATTTTTACATAATTAAGAGATGCTGGGCAAATAGCTTTTTTTCTTCTTTCAATTTCTCCAGCTAGTTTTGACTTATCAGTTGACAGGGCAATTCTACTTTTATGAATTTATCCCATTAAAATAATTTAGGAAAAGCAAAGAAGCTATATTCATGAAGATACTGAGTATATCTTTATTTGTAACAGAACATAAGAAAGCATTAGAAAAAGAAAGAAAAAAACCAGATGTCTTAAGGTGGAAAAGGCACCTATATCAAAACCATAAATATTATGCAAAATATTATTAACAATTCTAAATGTTCTCTGGAAATATGGAAAATATCTAAGTGTCACAAAAACAGCTACATACTATTTTAAAACATCCATTTAACACCTATTATAATTTCAATGATTAAAATATATATACTTGTAAAAGTAAATGTGAAAAAGTAAACATAGTCATAGTGAATATTTTGTTATTCTTTCCTTAATTTTGTGATTTACCTTTCCAATAAACATTTGAAAATTTCTTGACAAATTCCTGTGCTTTCATTAGTCACTGATGAACTTCCTACCTTTTAAATAGTGGTTCTTCCTTTCATTAGCTGAGTAATGTAGTGTCAGTAAGTTCATGTTCCGCCTGATCCAGATGGAGTTAATACCATTTTTATCATAGGCTGTTGGATAGAATGAGATAATGTAAATTAATCTTTAATACAGTCTGCTACTGCAAACTATGTACTTAAAACAAATATATCCAAATGATTGACAAATATATCCAAATGATTGCAATTAATATGTCAGAACAATATTCAGTTCTGTTTTTAACTTCATCTTAATAGAGTGTAAACAATGTATCATAGAATTCCAAGTATTCAGTACAAGCTTGCTTTTCTGATTTTTAAGAAAAATATTTCAAATAAAAGCAGCCCTAAATTCAGTCATAAAATTTTTAAAAATACAGAAAAAGAAGAAGAGAGGAAACATTACCAATGGGTTCCTCTAAAGTGTCAATCACTTTGAAATTTTAAGTCCTTGTAATTCCTGAAGCCTTCCTATGGTATTGTATTCATTTATGAATAGTTTTAATGATTTTGATATAGATTAATAGATCATATTTCTGGGAAAGAATTAATAAGCAGAACAAAGAATAAAACAAAAACAAAACAATAAAATAAACAGTAAAAAACAAACAAACCTGTTCTCTTTGAAAAGGCAGAGCTTCTATCATTTTAATTTAAGTCCCTTTACCTTTTTTCATAATATTATGGGTGATTTCTACTCTATTTCTTGATCATTTATTTTTAGGCACTTGATATTTATTACAAGTTGTATAAATGCTTTAGGGTGAAAATATTAACTTTATACCAAATGTTCTTCAAGGATTTTCCCTCTCTACTTTTAATATAACATTTTAGACAGAAGTTTTAAATGTATATGTATTCAAATGAACTCATAACTGCCTTTTTAATACATATTTTGCTTCAAATTTTACACAGTTTTAATCTTAAAAGTGTTAAATATTCCCCAGCAGCTCAGGAGGCTAAGGCTAGAGGATCCCAAGTTCAAAGCCACCCTCGGCAAAAGTGAAGCATTGTGAGACCCTGTCTCTAAATAAAATAGGGCTGGCAATGTGGCTCAATGGTTGAGTGCCCCTGGGTTCAATTTCTGGTACCCCCTCCTCACAAAAAAGTGATAAATATTTAATTCTATGTTTTAAAAAATATTGTTGCCATGATGCTTCATTTGTTTGTCTGAAACTTGTTATTTTGGTGATTAAATCCAAGTGCTTGGCCCATCTCCTACATTAGGAAGGTGTTGTTCTCACTTCTCTGTTCTTTTCTCTTCAGAATTGGTGATTCCCTTTAGAGTAGGAAGCAGAAATAAAGACTCATGAAATGCTATGATTAATATTTCCTCTATTTTAAAAGCATGCTAAAGAAACTACTTGAGTAAATTGAAGAAAGTTCCAGAATGTTCTCAATTTCTGCTTAAAATTTTTCTTAATGTTTTAGTCAGAATCTCAGGCAAACAAACAAAAGAGCCTTAAGTAACCAAAAACAGATAATACAAAAATAAAAATCTAAATTGAAAAATAAAAAGGAATAAAATAATTCCCACTCTTAGAAAATAATGTATTCTTCATAAGTATTAATTTGAAGTAAATGCCTAATTTTAATTAAGGAATGCTTCATTTTAAAGTTGCTCTGCTCCTTAGGAGGCTATAGTTCAGTTGTTTAAATTGAGTAAATGTTTCCCAAAGAACATCAGCTTTAGATCAAGGTGTAAGAACAAAAGGGCAAATGTTTTCTTTGATAAGCAGATGCTCATCCATAAAGGGGGGGGTGCACTGGGAAGAATGAGGAATTTTGGATTATGCAGAGGGGAGTTAGGGGAAGGGAGGGGTGTGGAGGTGGGAAGGATGGTGGAAGGAGACATTATTACGCTATATACACAGATGAGTACACGACTGGCGTGACTCTGCACCATGTAAGGCCAGAGGAATGAGAAGTTGTGCTTCATTTGTGTACAATGTGTCAAAATGCATTCTGCTGTCATGTATAACTAATTAGATCAAATTTAAATAGATGAATAAATAAGTAAATTAAAATTTTTAAAAAAGAACACTGACTTGAGGAATACAAAGCTAATTTGACATGTCTTTACAGCTCAATGCTGCAAAGAAAATTCAAAAAATGCTCTCTTTTCTAGACTTTCTATTCAGATTGGTCATCTGCTCACCAATTCTTTATCCCATTTTCTCCAAAGAAGGAGACAAGTAAGCCAGAAATTATGGTATAGCTTTCTAGCACTAGCTTTAAACTACTAAGTATGCCCTCTGTTGGTGTAGCTTTTATGAATATATTGGTATTTCTGTAGCACATAAATGTGATTATCTTAGGTTTTTTATGTCTATTGTAAGTATCTCATTATGAATTTATTTATCATTTATCAAACCATTGACACTAGGTCCTGTTCATAGTTTCCAGAAATGAAAGAAAAATATTTACAATTGAAATATTTTAGGGAATACTAAGATACTTTTTTTCTCAGTTGGTTTTCATAAAGCAAATGGCTTCTCCATGTTCTGTATACACTTGGCAACTTAAGAAGCCAGCAATTTCTTGAACATCATTGTGTTAAAAAGCACAAAGGGAAGTTTTAGGAAGACCCTGACCATGTGCTATGGTAAATGTATATGAGGAATGGAAATGGAAAAGGGTGAAATAAGCCTGCAAAATCTAATGCTCAATGTAAATTGCTAGACAATTTCTTTCCCCAGTGTTTTGATGTGTTAACCTGAAACTACTTCAGAAGACAGATTGGGGGAACAGATCTCACTTCTGGCAAGGTTTTCAATGTAAGAAAACAGAAGTTTGATGCTATATGATGTAAAGTGCTCACTTATCCTAAGCAAAACTCTTAGCTTAAATAGATGCCTCTCTGTTTTTGAGTGAAGATTTTAATACCTGGAATTGTAATCTTGATCTTTTACACTTTAAATTTACAGCAAATTGTTTGTTTTTGTAAATCCACAATAATCCTAATGCATTCAAAATCTGCTGTTCCTTAGAAAAGCTACAATTTTAAAGCATCCAATTTCTAACTTTACTATCCATCAAAATTATTGAAGCACCATCTCTCCTTACTATATCCAAGGGATTTATGTTTTTTCTCTTTTGGTTCTAGACAAGAATAGAAACATTGCTCAAGGAAGATATCTCTGAAATGCGTTTTGTATCACTCCATTATTCTTGGATGTCTCTTTATAATTTTATGTATCTGCTACTAATGGTACATAATAAATGCAGGTGCTTTACAATTTAGAAAAGTAGATTGAGAGAGAAAGAATTATCAATAATATTCCCCATGGATAACTCTTATTATGACATTGGTATGTATTCTTAAAGAGCTTTTTTGTGTGTATACACACATATTCAATATATACCCCCAAGTATGAAAGCATGCTAAAAGGCATTTTTGTTAGATCCTTTAAAAAGTTAGTTGTTGGGGGAAAGAAATGACAGCAGAATAAAATAGACATTATTATTGCTGCATGTATATATGTGACTGCATGACCAATGTATTTCTACAACCTGTATTCTCAGAAAAATGAGAAATCATACCCATCTGATTCAAATGTATGATATGTCAAGATCATTGTACTGTCATGTGTAACTAATTAAAACAAATTTAAAAATTTTTAAAGAAAAGTTAGTTGTTGTTAACATATCACTATTTAAATAAACATAATTGTAAGCATTTTGGTGTATAAAATGCCCCATTTATACATATATCATAACTGATTCTTCCAAATTTAAGTACAATAAAAATTGATTATATACCCCAGGTAGATTCTGTTGTGGATGCTAGAGAAGGAGGGGAAAAACCCAGGCATGATTCTTACTTTTTCAGAACTTACATTCTTCTGAGGAAGAGAGACTTAGGTTATTTCTATATTATGCTACCACACATTCCTTCATTCAGGAAATTAAGTAGGATCATAATTATTTAGGCTATAATAAGTTAGACTCCTAATTTAATCAGATTAAATTTGTGGAAATGAAATTTCTGTGTCAATCTTTGGTCAAAAGATTAAATAAATATTTTTAATATTTGTAATATAATGTATATACTTTCTCAAATTGACCTCTAGAATATTTAAATAACATATGATTCCATTTCTTAAACTTTCTTCAACAACAATGATATAAGATTTAAATCTGGGAAAGATTGATAGAACAAATTTTATCTCCATCCTTTAAATTTCCTGTAGAAGTATATGCTTTTTGTTCACTTTTAATTGGACTATTCTTTTTTAAAAAAAAAATCAGTATACATTAAATGTAATAACCTAATACATTCTAATGATTTCCTCTATATTATTTTTTTTCTTTGTGTAGAAACTAACATGCTCTGTTCAGCCAGATAAAGAAATGTTACCCAAGGATCTTCATCAAGTGGAAACCTGGCAGTCTTAAGTGGACAATGGGGTTGTCTTTGTCACTCATGTTGACACACACAGTCTTTTATACTCACGCTACTCAGCTTTGACTGTCACAGCACAGATAATCATTTCCCTCATGTGGCTGGAGGGACCTATGGCTGCCCTGCTAGTACTCAGGTGCAAAGTAAAGATGCACAGTTCCCCCTTTCTAGTCCTTCTCTCAATAGGTGGAATGAAATCAAGGGACCTTTGGACTGTCTACTTTAGCAGTGGCTTGCATTTTTTAAAGCACTAGATTTTCCCTTGAGATTCAGGGAAGTTGGCCATTGTGACAAGGAGCTGGCAGCCATGTCTCTCTGCCCTTCCAAAATTTGGAAAACCTCTATGATGAAGGTCAGAATTCTTGAGGAACAGGCTCCAAGGTGAATATTTGAATGCAGAAAGTGTATTGGAAAGTGGACTAAGACAAAAGCCGTGGGGAAGGGGAGAAGGCCAGACTGGGCAGACAGCAGGGGAACTGCAAGGCAATCTCAATGTTCAGGCTATAGGGAAATCTGGAACTAGGATGACTTTTCAGAGTTGTTCCAAAGTGAGGTAAGTGATACCCCTCATTGGCCAGCCATTGTAAATGGGCCACTTGCATGGGAAGGGGACAAGGACTTGGGCAAGGTGACTCTTGGCAGGCAAGGGCAATCCCAGGTGTCAGTGCTGGCTTCAGCTGCCAACACTCCCAATCCCTCGGTGCTTCAGCTATGAAGTGGTGAAAAAATCTGGGCAGTACATTACAGCATTCACTCCACTCCACTCCACTCCACTCCTGTGCTTTAGTGATGTTTTTGGAAGCAGATTTTCCAGGACCCTGTGAGGCTCTTCTCTTAAAGAAAATCATAAAACAATAATGGTGGGAGGGTGGGGGGGTGGGGGGGGAGGGAGAAAGATACCTTGCTGTTGCCCCTGGTTTGTAATCCACGATTAAACTCATGCTCACACTTTCTACTTCTACCTGTTCTGGATTCCCCTTGCTCTCAGAAGGCACACTGATGTACTCTGTAGCATCCCTGGTGAGGAGACAGACCCTCATTCTTCAGATATCTGAGTCCCTGGGCCCCATTCCTTTCCCGGATGTGACTGCTGCATTTGTGTGTTTACTATACAAAATAAAAAATGGAGCACCCCAAAATAAAATAACTTACCTTTGAATGGGACTCTTGTGGGGCCCCAGGTGGGAGCTTTTCTTGTCTAGTTAGCAAGACCTCTAAATGCACAGGCCCAGATTTGCAGGGATGGGAACCCCTAATTCTTCGAGTGAGTCACTAAGACCCATGTAAGCAGGGCCACTCTGACTTCAGCTCTTGAGTTCAGGTATAGTGCCTGTTGGTCGGCAGCTTCTAAGAGGTACGATATGTATTTATACCAGTGGGTCCAAGTTAGGTGGCATTGTTGTTCAGTTTTTGTACTTCCACTGCTGTGACAGGGCCTCCTTGGCCCCTGAAAGGATCCACTTTTGATAGCTCAAGCATTCTATAAACCCTTAGATGGTAGAGCTGCTTGAGGTTCAATCACCAGTAGAGAGGCAAGCCATAGTTGGAATATGTATCAATTTCATTTCAGATAAACCTCTACCCTTTCCATAGCATTTTCCAAAAGTTATTTCATCTGATTTTCTAATTTTGTTAGTTTTCTTCTGTTATTGCTTTTCTTCAGTTAGCTTTTTGTCTTTCTGTTATTTATTTTGTCTGTTCTTTCCCAATCTTTGACAATGAGTTCACTTTAAAAAAAAAACAGTTAAATTCAAAATCAAAATATTTTAGTTAATATTAAGTTGGATTTGAGGATAGAAAATAAGTGTTGGACATTGAACTACAAAGATAATGACAAAAAAGTTCTAAAGCCCAAATCACATAGCATTGAACTAAGTATAATTTCCGTCTTATCCATTCACGTATTTAAAATTGTTCCTAAACAACTCTTACGTCAGGCACTGTACTTATGATGTTAAAGTTGTTTGGAAGTATAGGGAATGTAATACTTCGTAATAATCCAGCATTCTCTGTTAGGCTATCAGAAATATAAGGTTGAATGGGAGCCCAAATACCAGGTATCTAGCCCACATTTAATGAGGGAAAGGGATAAGCTCTTTGTGGGAAAACATTCTGTAAGCTGAGAGCTGAAGGGTAAGAGACTGTAGTGTTATTACTTGAGAACAAAATAGATGTGTACAAAACCAGAGGCACGAGAGAATATGGAACTTCTGAGGATACAAAAGTTATTCAAGGTGGCTGAAAGTAGATCGTGGAGGGTGGGAGACAGCAAGATGCTCCTGATGGAGCAACAGGAACCAGGCTTGCAAGCCTGTTACTGGGCAGGACTTTAAGAGCAATGGAGAACCGTACAAAGGCTTTGAACAACAGAGTGCTGCAGTGATAGGATCAGAGATGTCTCTGGGGTAGATCACCTTGGCAGCATCATGGAGAGGAGAAAGACGACAGGAGGTAGTTAGTGGGACCACACTGGAGTCTGCTGAAATCGTGGGAGAGGAATCAGGTTGACTTGGCCTTCTTGAGGGAATCCTCAGCTCTGTCGCCCAGAGAGCTTGGGATCCCACAATCAATTATGCCTTCTCAAGTGAGAAGAAGTGTGGTACACGTGAGTATAATTGTTAAAAGGTCACATATCCATTTCTAGAGCCTCAGATATTCCAGAAGTGTCAATTTTCATTCCCTCCTCAAGAAAAATGCCAAGAACCGTCCTTCTTGTGAAAGGAAAGAAGAAAGAATCACTGGGTGCTTTTTCTATGTAATTAGGCTCAAGACTCTTGCTTGGGGAAAAAAATGACTTTTACTCTTTCTCAACAAGGTCGTTTTTTGAGATACTGTAAAGGCCTTGGTGGACCTAGGAAGCTATTCCCTGTTCTGATGCTCTCAATCATAGCTCATTTGGTTATGATTTTGAGTAAGAACTATTTTCAAGCAAATATAAATCACTGGACTCAACTGTTTGTTAACATCATAAATACCCATGAATCAAATGCCCATGGTAAGTTCAGATGATCAAACAGAAACATAGTCACACACTCTTCTCCATTCTTCTTGTCACTTTTGTTTCCAGGAAAATTCTATTCTATGGGTTGCTAATTAGCTGGTCCCACAATCCACTTGGAAGAAGAAAAGAAGGGTCCCTGAGCTCTGTTGTTCAAAGCTACTTGACTCTTAGATGTGAAATTGCCATAATTTCTCAACACATAGTGGCAGGACTAAATTATCTTAAAATTTTCTAGCTGAAAATTTTGGTTTTATGAGTCAGAAATGAGAGCATCAGTCTTCCAGACTGGGAAGTGCATTGCAATGAGTACAGATACAGGATATTAGGATGATGATTAAGAAAAAAAATGGGTTATCAAGTAGCCACAGCTCTTGCTTCCTAGACAGTGACATTGCCTTTCCTGAGGGCCAGGCACTAGGAGCCCTAGAGAGAAAGGGTCATGTTTGCATTAGGTCTCCTTCCCAGGGCTCTTCTGCCACACCCCACAAAGACCTGGGTCAGGTTCACGTTCTGGTGTCTGGCTTCCCACAGCACATGGATCTTCCTTCAGACAGACACTGGGGATGGATCCTGTCTCTTTTCTTGGAGGCAGTTGAGTGGCACTTGAGGGCCTGAATGGGCTTCCAATTTATTTGTATTTTAGCAACAATCTTCAAAACTCTATTGCTCACCAACTCAATAGAATTTCTTGGGGCTCTACTGACCTTCTTTCGAGCTTCTGCAATGATTTTCTTAAGGATTTCTCCCAACTCAAATGAGAAAAATTTAACCTTTAAAATTGAGCTGTGGAGTCCTAAAATTGAATGTCTCTGGATACTCTTAGAAGTGCGAGGTTGGGTTCAGGTAGGGGAAGACACCAGAAAGAATGCAGGTGGCTCTTTATAAAGGTTAGTTGAGGGGAGTTTAATAAAGATTTAGAACCAATGATGTAGCAAAAGGCTAATGGATTATCCTCAGCAGGAAGCTGTTGCCACTCAAGGGCTACAGGACAGAGGCTGCAGAAGCTGGGTCTTCTTGGAGATGAATATTGTCACTTTCAAACCATGGCCCAGGAGAAGTAAATGTCTAGAACTTTCTTGACTTTTCTTTATTCCTTTGATTTCCTACCGGAACCTGTCTTTAGCTAAGCTTAAACAGCAACCAAAGGACCAGAGAGCATGGATGTTGCAGTCCACGAAGGTCAGTCCCCAAATGACAAGAGGCAGACAGGAGAAGAGCAGAGAGGGGTCAACTAGAGAATATCCAGCAGAAGTTGATCTGTGACATCAAATGTGTCCTGAGAGACATCAAAAGTCAGGAGTACTCTGAGCTTATACAGGAATGAGCAAACGGAACAGGGTGGTAACATAAAATCCAAGAATGGATTGGGGAAGACTAAGGTGAGGAGCCAGATGTCAAAGCTGGAGACCAAACAGAATAACTGAAAAAAGAAAAGGAGGAGGATACATTGTTGCTATGAAAAGGGCAGACACAGCCTGCCTCTATTCTTCAGTCTAGCAGGAAGCTCAGAGTTACCAGGTTTATGCCTCAGGGTCTCTTTTCAACTGATTTTAACATGAAGTAGGACATAGGATCCTGGATAGGCTCCTCCTAGGCAAGCTATGATCATATAAAACTCAAAATTGTTTGTAAAGTAATACTATTAATTTTACCAGGGAAACTAGTATAATGAACAAAGAAAAAGAATAATTTCTAAGCATTTTCTCCAATTTCCATTTCCTCCATTCCATAGCAATTATAATCCTAGTCATTTGGGGGTAAATGCTATAATTTTCAGATTTAAAAATGTATCACATCAGAATTTGTTTCCCTTTTTTATTCATCAGAATAACATCTAAGTTTCTGAGAGTAGACAGAACAATGTGAATTCTAGGAGTCTGCCTATGTCTGTGCCTGGCTGCTATCTAGTGAAAAATGCAGTTCTGTCTGGTCCCTAGGGATCACCTATGTTGATTCTTGATTAAGTTGTTCAAGACCTGAACATTGGTAGCCACTCTCCATTCATGTGGGGTCTTCCTAAGCAGGGTGTGGGGACTCTGTCATACAGGCTAGTCTCCTTTTGCCTGTACCATTGTTGAAAGTGCTTCTCTGTTTTGATAGATCTGGTGGCAATCAGCTGTAAAATGAAGCCCTGTTAGCTTCTACTGTCCAGTCCCTAATCGTAATAGAGCACATCTGTCACATATTGTGATTTGAAGAAGAAATTTCAAAAATCAATCATTTTCTATGAAATTATCAGCACTGGTTAAGTGGGATGGGTCATGGTGCTTTGGAGTTAAGGGAAACATTATCCTCAACCATATCAGCTAGATCATTAGATGTCCAAATGCTTAGTATTCATTAAAATATTTCAGACTCCAGCATTAATTTTAGTAAGTAACTTTAAAGAGAAAATTGACCTTTGTTATAACATTGTTTTCATCAAATCAACAATAGGAGATTATAAGAATTACAAAAATAAGTGTAAATTTTTTAAATTAGAGAACTGAAAGTTCTATTGTACTGTTCTATAACCAGTGCTCAGCTTTCCATTACTGTAAGGAATACCTGTGATGATCAACTTATAAGAAGAAGTGACTTATTTTGGCTCACTGTTGGTTGTTGTCCATGTTTGGTTGGCCTCAGTGCTTTTGGACCTGTGGTGAGCAGCACATCCTGACAGCCATCTGTAGGTGGAGAAAAACATTGACCTCATGGCAGGATGCAAAGGGGCGGAAGAGGAGAGGGATGAGGTCTCCTTCTCCCTTTCAAGGGCATACTTCCAATAACTGGAAGACCTCCCACTAAGCCCCACGTCTTAAAACTTCTACCACCTCCCAATAGCACCCCAGGCTAGGCCAAGCTTTAACACATGGCCTTGGGGAGGACAGTCCAGATATAAACTTTAGCAAGTAAGTTATGGTTCTCTCTAGTCACCATCATGTGCAATAGCACACCAGAACTTCTTTCTCATAACTTACCAAACCTTCATAGCATTAACCAACCTTTCCCTGGTTGTTCTCAGCCCTTTCATCCTCAGCCTCTGGTAACCACCTTTCTATTCTCAACATCTATAAGATCAGCTCTTCTAGATTCCACATATGAGTGAGATCATGTGGTACTTGTCTTTCTGTGTCTGGCTTATTTCATTTAGCATAATGATCTCCAGTTTCATCCAGGTTGCTGTAAATGACAGTAAAAAAAAAAAAAAAAAGCCTAAGGGAAGAAATACTTTGAATATTCCCACCACAAAAAAATAAATGTTTTAGGAGTTTACTCTCATTTGAATGATACACAATATATACATATACCAAAATGTCACAATGGCACAATTTTATGTACCAAAAATAAAAAAGAATCAAATATATTTTATAGATATAACTTTCATGTATTAGAGTACAAAGTAAGACACTTTATTTATTTTCCAATTTCTATTAACATACTAGGCAAATATTACATATATAATATTAGATACTATGTAAATATTATATATATAATATACATGTATACTTTAAAAGTATAATGCATTTATACACAAACATGTATATTACACATATACATATATATTAGCATTAGCATTTTATATATTAGATACAAAAATGTTTGTTAATTTCCTAATACAATTTAGTTTTTTAAATCTATAGGACTTAAGAACATTATGGCAACATATCTTCCTAAACAGGAGGTTCTAGACCAGAGATTGACAGGCCTCTCTTATGAAGGATCAAAGAGTAAACATTTCAAGATTTGTAAAGTGTACAGACTTTGTGGCAACTGTTCTCAATGGCACAAAAGCAGCCACTGAGAACACAAATATGAGAATGTTTCCATGTCCCACTAAAATTTCACTATGATAACCAATATATACATTTTATATAATTTTTACAAGTTACAAAGTAATCTTCTTTTGTTATTAATTAATCTTCTTCTTTTGAAAAATACCAACACTGAAGGTTAGCTTGGGAACCAATCCTGTCACACCCAGAGGCAGCAGACCACAGCTGAGGCAGGCCATGCTTCCTGGCCATAAGGCACCTCTGGTCGGCCTTTGCATTAAAGAAACAAGGGTGAATCTGAATTTCTGCCTGAGTTTGAATTTCTGCCTTCCATTTACCTCCCTGCATCCAATGTGGTTCAGTATAAAATGACCATGCTTTGTCCCTGCCTTTGGTTCTGTTGGTGAATAAAGGGAAGAGGACATACTAATATTTTTATGAGCTTTCTATTTCTGTATCTGTCCAGTTAGCATCAAAAATGCTAATAGCAATAATTAAAGAACATCACAGTTCTTAAAGAGAAGAATGCTCAACAAGATCAGAAGCCCTGACTACCAATCTAACATTTACTTTTAGCAGCTTGAGTGACTTGCAAAAATTACTTAAACTCTCTGGACATTGATTTACTTATTTGTAAAAGAAGGATTTTGAATATTTGATCTACCTGCACATATGAATGAGAGTTCCCCTTGTTACAAGTATTACTTGACTGAGAAGCCTTAACATAAGAAACAAATTTTGCTAGACATATGGGAAAATTATAGAAAGATGTGTCTAAGTAGTGGGAAAGTACATTTAAACAGTAAATTCTCCTTTATTGAGTTTTGGTAACACAGTGTTTAGGACTAATTCAACCACATTTCTTTTCTTATATTTATTTCTCTGAAAGCATCACCAAGTGAACTGGTTAAAGGGCTTCTGGTTTACATTGCATTTCCTTGAAAGAAGGAAACAGAAACATATTTTGATAAAATCTGGGAATTAAGATTTCTAACCTGCAGATGGTGCTATGATCCCATTAAGAAATGGTTCTGCTTTCACATTTAAATTCAAAAGAAAAATGCAGTTTTTGATTTGGTTTATTTTATTCAAAGGTAAGAAAATTGAGTTATTCCCTTTTTCTTTTATGTTCTATTATTATATTGGGATAGCAGAAACTGTCTTTACTATTTGAAAAATCTACTTTAGTTAGTCTTTGTCAAAGCTAAGTGCTTACTTAGACCAAATAATAATCAATTTTTATGTATTTTTCCTGCTTATCACTCAGCATTGAATTGTCTATGATTCTTAATCAATTTAGTTTGCTGTTGCTGGCCTTAAATAAAATTGCTTCACTGAGAATTGGGTGACGAAGAGCTAAAGATAAAAAAATTCCATATGAGAGCCATTTCAACCTCTGCTTTGTAATAATCAGTTAAAAAAAGATTTCCTGGAATTAAGCCACAGGAACTCTGGCTTAAGTCAGAGCTGTCAACTAAGAAACAAATTTCCAGACATTTTGAAATTTAATTCATTTAATTTTTCTTGTAAGTGAATTAGAAATATGATTAAGCATAGCAAGATATTTTTTTTACTGGATCAGTCTGACTTTGAATACAGCAAATAGATACTAAAATCTTAAAATAAAAGAAAGAAAGAGGGTTTTAGAGCCACTTTCCTTGAGGAATCTACAAATAAAAATGTAAGAATATGCACACTAGATAGTTTTTAAAAATAAAAGGAAAGAGCATTTTAATGTTTTAATTGTTTATGTTGCCACATTTTGACCTTGAACACTGCCTGAATATACTACTTGAAAACTACTTTGAGTTAAAAAACCCACTAATAAAAATGAAGTATTAATCAGAGGACTCTACAAATATATTTAAGTAATTATCTTAAACCCCCTGTAATGTGATTGAGTCAGAAATATTCAAAAACTGACATGGATATGTGTAGTAAGAGTAGGGGTGGAAAGTAAAATAATTCATCTTATTATAAGGACTTAGAAAATTAAGAGGATCACTTTTTTAAGGTAGAAATATTTAATTCCATGAGGGTCTACAGTTGACAGTAATTTGGGGGGATAATTTGAAGCAGTATGTGTGAAAATGTACTAAGGGTTATGACATTTATACAAAATGTGAAATAGCAATACTGCTACTGCTTTGTGTGATGGTGTGCATATTATACCATCGTAGAAACTTGCTGAGACTTTTTCCCTAGGATTTCTTTAAACATAAATAAAGTATAATGACAGAAAAGTGAAAAATCACTTTTGGTTGCTTTTAAAATCAGGATAGATTTCAAGAAATAATAAATCAGGACCTACATAAATAGTATAAAAAGGCATTAGAAAAATTGATGCTTTGTAAAAAAAAAAGAGAAAGAGAATTAAACAGAAACATGAAGAATATAAGTGATGTTTTGCTTTTTGCATTGTTTCTACATAAAGTCCTTGGTTTTTGGAGGAACCTCAGTGGTCCTGGATATCACGCTATAGTCACTCTCTTAATTCCAACTAATTAAAGATTAAAACATTTCACATTATGCTTGATACTTTTGGGTCTTAAAAATATGCTTCCTCTTTTTATCTTATGTCTTGAAGTTACTCACTATAAATTTCTTTAAATCAGTCATAATGACAATTGAATAAGAACTTCAGGCCCGTGGGAGCACGACTGTGACGTCTTTCAAAGAGCTTTGTGATTGCTCAGCCCTAAGTCTAAGCCCTATAAAATGACCAACTTTGAATGCTGGTCAGAGTGCAGAGCAGTAGCTGGCAGTATCAGCTAGCCCCCAGCCAGTGCTAAAGCAGCCTGTCTGGGCACCCAGGACTTCAGCACCTCAGACAGCTCCAGCGCTCCCCAGAATACACTGTTCAGTTGGGTAAGTACACACTTTACCTTTCTCCTTGATTCTTTCTATCTTTGAAACTTTTCTCAGGCTATACTGAAGTTTTCTCTCTCATGAAAAGAATTTTACAGTACCCTTCCTTGGAAACTGCAAAAAGACAAGTTTCTCAAGTCACCTGGTAAGCATAGAGGTTTCTCAGTTTTTCTTGTGTGAATTGATTATCAGAATCTTTTTGTTTGAAAAAATATTAACTGGTTTATTTCTTTACCAAGTATGGTTTTTGGAAAAAAAAATGCATCCAAGTAGGCTATGTTTGCATCTGTACAGATATTTGACTGAAAGGTACAGTGAATACAATTGTTTTTGTAGTTTTCAACTTGTTTTTAAGGTGCTGTTCTTTTTGTTTTACATGTTGATTATGTGAACCTAGGAAACATTTATTTTCCTCTTCATTTTAAGTGCTGTAAGTTTTACAGGCAGAAAGAGAAAGAAATATTGAAACCTAAATTTTTATCTAGAAACTATTTAGAAATAAAATGTATGAATCAAATGCAAGAAAAACAAGTTTTGTTTAAAATTTTTCATTTTATTTGAATTTATTTCAATGACAAAATGCTGTTCGATTATTTGGGAGGATCTTAATTTTTTAATTCTTAATTGAGTTAAGTTATTCAAAGCCAGATCCCAGGAAGTAAGTATACAGTGATATCTACAATTAAGAGAACAAAAATGTATATATAAAATCTTTTTTTTTTACTGATAGGTATGTATGCATTATATTACTATATATGCAAACAAAAATATACAAACGTGTACATGATTTTCATGGTAGAAGTATTATTAAAGAGGTGACACCCCAGTTTTATAAGTTAGATATGAAAAGCATAACATAGAAAAATCACTTAATTTCTTGAAGCTCTTTACTTCATCAGAAAAGATACTAAAAAAATATTATCCCCAGGGTTTTTCCCAGCACAATAGAAACATGGCATTCAATATATACTTCAGCCCACTAAGTGCCTGTCAAGTCTTTCGAAGCAAACACACAGGATCCTAGTTTTTTTACTCAAACACCTGTCACGAAAAGAAATCTTCTTGATTTAAAAGGCAATCATATTGGACTGGAGTTGTGGCTGAGTGATAGGGCACTTGCCTAGCGTGCGTGAGGCACTGAGTTTGATCCCTGGCACCACATAAAAATAAAACAAATATAATAAAGGTTTTTTTTTAAAAAAAAAAAAAAGAGGATTTTTTTTTTTTAAAAAAAGGCAATCATATTTCTGATTGACTCTTTCTTGAAGTTGAAATAACACAGCAAGAGCCTTCAGAAATACCGCTAGACCCTTAGAATTTCCTTGTGGTGACAGTGTGATGCAGAAAGCTTGTGTGGTTCTCTCTTCAGAGGCACAGAGATGGAAGTCAGAAGCAAACCCCAGCTCCTCCTGCTCCTGGCGCTTTCCAGTGTGCTCTTCTCACAGAATTCTGCATGGCCTCTCTTTGGACCATCTTCTGCTCTGAGGTAACTTAGAAGTTCACTTTTAATTCCAGATAGTCAAATGTTCCTTTATTGAAATGGGAACTTCCTACATGTTATTTTGGATGGTGCCATATTTTAAATTATGTGTCATTCATTTAAAGCTTTTAATTGCGGTGTTGAGCAAGTTCTTTGCCAACATAAAGTCAACACAGTCCTTCTGAGCCCTGGAGTTCACCTGCAGGGCCTGAGAGAGCATCGTTGCCTAGTTTTACATATGGACTGGAGCCCATTTCCAAACCGGGTGGGAAGGGGATTTGACTTAATGAAAGAACCAGTGTTAGATAAGTGAGAAGAAGCATTTATGCTCTGTCACCTCAGTTCAGTTCACCGTCTGGTGGAAAAATAGTTGTTTAGTTGTCAACCTCATTGTAGTTTATTTCTAAGATCAATCAGTAAACAGCCATAAGATTAGTGGTTTATTAGTGAAATATGTGTAAAATCATGTTGCACAGAAATGTATCTAGGTAGAATGACTTTGTCAAATTAAAAGTTACAGGAGAATTGTTCTCCGGAAGTATACTCCCCTACAATGTACTTGGTTTGAACTAAAATCTTTAATTTAACTGTATTCCCTATTTCAAATTCATAAAGCATGCCACTACTCACATTTACAACTGTACCTGAAATAAAATAGATTTATGTTAAAAAAGTAAATAGTGAATTAAACTTTCATTAACCTGATATTTCCTTCCAGTTTACAGGAATCGTATCTAAGTGCCAAATAATGATTTCTTTGCTTATTTGTTCATTCCTGAGTTTTTTCTTCAGGTGTACTTTGCCCCCATAAAGTGAATTATCTTTCAGCCATTAGTATTCTCTGTTAAATTTGTTTAAAGCCATCTTCTACATTGCTCTGATGATGAAATAGGATGGTTCTGTCTGAGTAGCTAGATCACAATAGATGATTGTTGGGCTTCAGACCCACAGAGGACAATTTCTTACTGACTACCAGCTACTTCAACTGCAGAAGGGACAAAACTGCCCTGAAACAAACATTCTCCTTGGAGATTTACCCTAATAATAAAAGTACACACATATACAATTTTAATAATGTGCTATTGTGAAAAATGTGCATGCACTCACAAATATAGTCAAGTTCTGTATATAGTTAACACAATTCTTAGACTTGCAGTACAGCACCATACATTCCTTACTAAAGCTGTGTTAATACATAAAGTTAGAAACCAGAAGACTCCACAAAATTCTTTGAATTTGAATGATGATTCATTAATGAAGAGATTCTTTGGACTTGATCAGTACAGAGAAATATATCACGCTAAGGTAAATCTCTGAAGCAAAGCCAAGGGACCCAGGGAGAGAAGAATAGTGAATACTCATCTCTTTAGAGGTATTTGGGGCAATTATTGCTAAATATCAACAAATACATAAGTTCCTAACAGTTTTAATACTGGTTATTCAGTTTCCATATGGACTGGAGCCCATTTCCAAACCAGGTGGGAAGGGGATTTGACTTTCATTGAGAACCAGTGTTTTATATGAATTATATCTACCTCCTAAATTTGGCTTTTGAAAGTGAAGATGCACTTGGTTTAGTGAAGTAGAAGATGGAATGAACTTTGCTTAATCCTCTGATAGGATTGAATTAAGTAGCACTTATGTTTGGTATATCCAGCTTAGAAAAGTTGAATGGCATTTATTTTGTGAGATAATGAAAATATTTTCTGTTCATACTCTCATTAACCAAGTCAAATTATCCTATTCTTATATTGTGAATCAATGATATTTCCCAAGAGTTTTAGTTTCTTATTTCAAATGGTTGCAAGACCAGGAGCATTGCCTTCGAGAAAGGAATGTCTTACACTTCTAGAGTGCTTTTCTCTAACAGGTTGGATGACAGAATGCCACTGGAAGGAGCAAATGAGCCAGACCAAGTTTCATTAAAAGCAGACACTGACATCTTGCAGAATGCTTTAGCTGAAAATGACACACCCTATTATGATGTATCCAGGTGACTTCATTTTTATTGCTTTATTTTATATAGAAAATATATTTTAGAAATATAAATGTTCTAGTTATCTTACCTTGGAGCTATGTCTGTATAATACTACAGATTTTCATGTGTCACTCATTCAGCTTGATTTAGAGCAGCTCCAGAAGCTGAACATGATTTTCCTGTAGAAAGACTGCAACAAGTTAGGATGAATACATCACTCTTCACACTCTGTGTACCTAGTTTCAACATCACAGATTGGACCAGTCCTGGTACAACCACAGCAACTTCAGATTCCATGATGGAGCAGGTGCTAAGGGAAGAGGTTCATCCTACCTAAGGAAAAGGCACCTAACAGCGCTATTCCTTCATGGAACTGCTTGTCTAGCTTTCAGGACAAATCAAGTAGCTCCATACCAAAGACAAAGGATAAAAGGTTTTTTGTTTGCATGGAAAAGTTGGTCAATAAGCCCTAAATTCCTATCTCAAGAGATTTTGTTTCCAAATATTTTGGCAGAAGAAATATCAAAATATATGTTTGTGACTTTGCCAAAATCAACATATTTTCCCATTGCATATGTTTTTATTTAGGATAGCAGAAAAAAGCATCATAATATAGAAATTATGATATATTTTTCACATAAGTATTTCTTAGAAAGGCATTCATTTTGAAGCTTTTATAAGGGAGAAATTTACTTTTAAAACAGTTCATTTAAAAAATTTTTCAATCTTGGGCTGCATATATAACTCAACATTTGCCCATCAGGATACAAATGATTAGAACATACCTTTCTTAACACTTCCTTTTGGACTTAAGCATTAATAGCAACTTTTATAATAAGCTGATGAATTTGTTATTTAATGAGCTAGAATAATATTCTAGAGAAACATGTATGCATTAGTAACTATCCTTTTCTCCTTGTTTTAGAAATGCCAGACATGCTGACGGAGTGTTCACCAGTGACTACAGTAGGCTCTTGGGTCAACTTTCTGCCAAAAAATACCTTGAATCCCTTATTGGGAAGCGGGTTAGGTAAAGGGAATTTATTCCTTTTCATCAAACATGTTATCATTACTCAATCTGCCAATCATATTTTCACTTTCAGTAAGTTCTTCAAAATTGACAACTCTTTGATAATGTTTAATTTAGTCTAAAAAATAATGTACATTTTTGAGTAAAACATACTGGGCCCATTGATGAAGGAATAAGCCTTTTTCTTATATTCATTGAGTCCAGTCACATTTATTTTTCTTAAATGCTACACTTATTTACAAATTTGAAATCAAATTGGATGAGACTCAATAAAAAGTGACTTGGAATGTCGATGATTTGGGGCATTTATCTTTAAACTCTGACGTTCTCTTGCTCCCATTCCTTAGCAGTACAATCTCAGAAGACCCTGTGCCCATCAAACGCCACTCTGACGCAGTCTTCACCGACAACTACACCCGCCTTAGAAAACAAATGGCTGTAAAGAAATACTTGAACTCAATTCTGAATGGCAAGAGGAGGTAAAGGAAAAGAGAACTTGCTAAAATGAGAAATTATAAATGACTTACAAAACTAAGCTACATGCAGAGATCTATCTATCTGCCTATCCATCCATCCTATATGAAGTATTCTCAACCTTGATATTAGACTACTCTGGTTGATGTTAGACTACTCTGGAGACTTTTTAAAGTACTGATGTTTGGGCCTTATCCCAAACCAATTGCCAGGAAATCAGTGACTCTGGGGTACAGACTTGGACATCAGTATTTTTTTATGAGCCCCCCTGGCCAGTTCTACTATTTCATCAGGGTTAAAAATGATGGCTAGTTTGAATCTGTGAACAGGTTTTATCAAAAGTATTGGCTTTTAAAACATGTAGAGTACAAGCAGCAATTTATTCCTGCATGGACCCCCTGCATATTCAATATCCTTACTTTATCAAATTTAACCATCAGACATTTTGTACATTTAAATTCTGTAAAATCTCTATCCCTCTTGTGTGTGTAAATATTGGACAATGCAGGGGGCATGGAGTTCTCTCTTTTTATTCCAATTGTTTTTTTGTGTGCATGGTATTAAGGATAATCCTGTTTGGGTGAGATTAGATAACATTATATTTTCTCTTTGCCCACTAAATCGTAATTCTGAAAGAATAATTTGAGACACTTTGAGGTTAAGAAGTAATTTAAAGATGATTGTTCAGCCCTAGTGCACTTTGCAGAGAACAGTCATTATGTCATTATCATTTCTTTTGAACTATTCTCTTCTAAGAGCCCTAACTGGCCAAATTTCCTTCTTCTGTTCTGCAGCAGTGAGGGAGGTTCCCCTGACTTTCCTGAAGAGCTAGCAAAGTAATGAAAAAGCTCTTGGAGTCCAGCTGATGAGAAGCGGTGAGTACGTCTGTGTATTCTCACTGTATTCTCATAGTCACCATCTAATTATGGAAGGAGGGAAGAGTCACTGAGGAGGAAAAAAAATTCTAGAGTTAAATAACCATTTTACATGAGACCTCATCGAAGGACCTCATCTTGAAATGGACCTCACCCCAGAAAACAGCCTCAAATGACTGATCACATAAACGGCTGTTCACAGTGAGCAGACAGTGCAGACAGTGTGCTATCTGAGAGGTTCTCCTCTCTGTTTGGCCTCATTCCTACACTGGTGTTTAGTTAAACACCAAAGGAGCCTGATTCACACTCACGAGAAAAACTAGCTTTATTTTTGAGAACCAAACCATGCTGCTCTTATTAATTTAAGATTTAATCCCATAATTGTCTGTTAGCTCTTCATTTAATTTAAATGTAGGGTACCGCCACCATAATTCATTGTTATAAAAACACAAAGGCTTAAGAAAAGACAAAATCATAGAATTCGGAGGGAAATGGATGGCATTAGAGCAGATTATGCTAAGTGAAGCTAGCCAATTCTTAAAAAACAAATGCCAAATGACTTCTTTGATATAAGGGGAGTAACTAAGGACAGAGTAGGGACGAAGAGCAGGAGAAGAAGATCAACATTAATAGGGATGAGAGGGGGGAGGGAAAGGGAGAGAGAAGGGAAATTGCATGGAAAGGGATGGTGATCCTCAGGGTTATACAAAATTACATACAAGAGGAAGTGAGGGGTAAGGAAAGAATAATACAAGTGGAAGAAGTGTTTTACAGTAGAGGGGGTTGAGAGAGAAGAGGGGAGGGGAGGGGAGGGGAGGGGGGATAGTAGAGAATAGGATAGAGAGCAGAATTCATCAGACACTAGAATGGCAATATGTAAATCAATGGAAAGGTAATTGATGTAACTGATGTGATTCAGCAATCTGTATACGGGGTAAAAATGGGAGTTCATAACCCTTTTGAATCAAACTGTGAAATATATCAAATTAGATGTAATGTTTTGAACGACCAACAATAAAAAAAAAAACACAAAGGCACTCTGGCACTAAAACAGCAAACTTCATATAGCAAAAGTCAAATTTTGACCTATAAAGTGAGTTTAGTCATGAAAACCTGATAACATTCACTCTAAAATATTTTTTTTTAGTAGAGGAAACCATGCACAGTTTTTTTCTCTTTTTTGAAATGGTGAGCTTGTTATAAAAGTTGCTTTTATATAAGTGTGGGCACAAGACATACTTATTTACTAAATTATGTTACATTAATATTTACATCATCTCCTGCAAATCTAGTTACAATGTTTGACAAGTGCTTAAATAAATTCTTGCCATCAGCATACTAAAAGTGAGCAATTTTCTCCAAAGGCCTACAAAGTTAAGTGTTTTCAGCTTTGTGGGCTATCTTGTTTCTCTTATAATTTTTCAACCTTGCTGTTGTGGCATGAAAGGAATCATAGATAACATATAAAATGAATGGGAATGGCTGTGTGCCAATAAAACTTTATTAGTAAAACCTGAAGGTGGGCAGGATTCCAATCCCTGACCAGGTCCAAGAGATTAACCCAGACCCACACAGGCCAAAGGCAGTTCACAGTCACATTCATTCCTGATGTGGTTATCAAAGGTTTCCAAGAGAGTCAACAAAAGTGGACAGGGTGTCTTGAAGACACCTACATGATCAATTACTTTTGTCCACTAAGTAGATCTCCCCTTTATCTTAAGAGTGGTGTAGTGTTAGATTTACCTGCAACAATGGCTTATCACATCTAGACATTTAAGTGCAACAAGTTCTTTGCTCACAGATGAAAGCTAATCACATTCAGGGCATTGAAAAAATATCTCCAAGGTAAAACCTCCCTCAAATTAAGAAATAGGACAGGCACTAAAATACACAGGCAGATCCCTCTGACCTTTGAAAATTGTAAGTTCATTTGTGAGATCACATCCTTCCTTCATTTCTTTATGGAAGGGTGGCTTTGGACAAATTCTTTGGACAGGAAATCCTGTGCATTATCCACTTGTGAAAGGTTCAAATGTGTGACTATTGGTGTCTAGAAAGAAAGCAGTTCTTCTGTGACAGTCAGTCTTTTGGAAGGTACTTGTCCTTATGACCAGGGGAAATAGATGCTCAACAAATGGGCCGATAAGTGAATGAAACTAATATGCTATGAACAAAAATATACATTTGTGTTTCAAGTGTGAATTCTTTCTTTTTCAGAATTCCTGAAGGAAAATGATAGGCAACAGTAATTACATTTTGAGTTCTACATAACTAATTCAAGAAAACAACTTCAATATTGAAACCAAATAAAGTATAGTGTTGTGAATGTCGTGGTTCATTTTCTTCTGATGTAACAACTGTGATGTTTACACTGTAAATATTATTTGAGTTATAAAATGTGTCTGTAGCTCATGAAAAGCCTGTAATTTCATATGCTGTATATTCTTTCTAACAAAAGTATATTTAATGATAAGTAGATACTAGGTTAATTACAATTATATGAGATTCTCTGGAAGACTGGTAATAGAGGGAAATTGATGTGTTTATTTATAGAGTGCAGATAGCTATTCAGAAGAATAGAGCAGATAATCGGTGTGTCTAAAATTGAATGTTAAGCAGATAGAATGGTGTGTTAACCCCCCAAATATCCAAGAGAATGCCAACAGAAAAGAGGAAAAAGAAATTCTTCAAAAAAGATTTTTGAGAAAATTCACCACGTTTCCACATTGATAGAAAACTTCCTCATGGGAAAAAAACTCTCACAAATCTGGATCACTAATCGCCAAAGGCTTTCCTCGAACCCGTGTCTCTGCCAAGGACTTACTACTTTGGACCTGCCCTTTATGCTTCTGTAAAGTGAATGCAAAACGGAAACTGAATAGAATGTTTGTTTTTTAGGAATAAATATTTTTTCCATAATCAGTCAGATTAATGTTTGGTCATATCAGCTTCCTCCAGTGAAAGTACATTTGAGGACACAACTATTTTTCCAAGCCGATTGTAAGAAATTAAATATAGGAAATAAAGATCTTTGACTATCATTGCAGATACTTGTGTTGGTTCTGATTCTTTTAAATGACCCAACAATAACTCATTTTAGCTCTGAGTTTCCAGGTACTAGATCGTTTTTGTGAGATTTGAGGTAGGATTATTTAATAATGTGTGAGTCCTAAAATAACAGTGACATAAAAAACAAAGAAGTTTCTCTCTCACATCAAGCGAGAAGAAGATGTCAGGAGTGTGATGGTTCTGTTCTGCAAATCTCTGAGTAATCTAAACCCTTTCCAGCTCATCCCTCATCTCTGAGGTTGCAGTCTTTCTCCTCATGATGCAAATTCATGGTTACAGTTCCGACCGTTTTATCTGCATTCTGTGCAGCAATGTGGAGGATGGGGCATGGGGAAAGGGAACAAAAGGTTCACGCCAGCATCCTTTGACCTGATATATCACACCAGTATCCCCTGGGCTGGAACACAGTCTTATGGCCACAGACATTTGCAAGAGAGGTTGGAAAATATGATGTTTTTTCTCCTTTTGTTCAGGAGGGAAGTCATACACCCAACTAAAGACTGAGGACCATTAATATAAAATAGTGGAAGAATGGATGTATGTGGGCACTTTTTAAAAAAATGCTTAAGTTATCACCAGAAATGGAAAAGAAAGTGAGAGTCAGAGTAGCCATGGATGAGGTGCATCATCACCATAGTTTTGAAGGTTAGAAGTTCAAGATCCATGTGGCCCCAGGCTCCTTCCTTCTTCAGGTCATGAGGAAGAATGGATCTGTGCACCTCCTTTGGCATCAGGAGGCTTACTGGCAATGGGTGGTTTGTAAAAGCACTACCTTGACCTCTACCTTGATCTTCAGGTGGCGTTCTTCCTGTCTGTGTGCTTTTCCCCAAGTTTCTTCTTTTCATAAGGACCCAGTTATACTGGATCAGAACCACCCTAATGACTTTATCTTAACTTGATTACCCTTAATTAACAACCTTATCACTTCATGAGGTCACATTCTGAGATTCTGGACTTTAGGACTTCAACGTGGGAATTTGTGGGGGTGCACACACTTCAACCCATCCTACGGGCGCATGCCAACGTTCAGGGGAACAAGTGCAGTAAGAAAGGAGTAAAAGGGGAGACCCATAAAGAGGAGGAAATGGGAGAGTGTGTCGTCCTTGACGACAGACGCAGGACTGCGAGGAAGAGGAGCCCATGGAGTCAGGCGGGAAGTGGGATTTTCCAGGCATGTGTACATGACGCTGGGAAGCTCTCTGAGACGTGTGTCGTCTGGTGGCTTTGTCTAGTGTAAACATCACATCACAAAGTGCACTTGGACCTGCATGGCGAGGCCACACAGCTCATGGTTCCCAGGCCACCAACCCTTACAGCATGGTACTGCGCTCAGTGCTGGAGTCCACCGTAACAGGAGACGGGTTGTGCATCTAAACATGGAGAAGGTATAGAAAGTGCACATGAAACCCATATCTAGATCATTTACCATGAATGGAGCTTGCAGAGCTGGAAGTTGCTCTGGGTGACTGGTGAGTGGTTGCGAAGGCCTAGGGCATCACACTGCTATGGAGTCATAGACACCATATCTTTAGCAAGCACTAAATTTATATATATGTAAAAAAACTATTTTTCTAATAGTAAACTTATCTTACTGTAATTTTTTTACTTTATCAACATTTTAAGTTTTTAAACATTTGGACTCTTATAATGATACTTAGCTTAAAACATGAGTATTATATGGCCATATAAGACATTTTCTTCCTTTGTATCCTTCACTATAATCATTTTCTATTTATTTATATCTACTTTTTAAACTCTTCTGTTAAAAACTAAGACGTGCACACACACTAGCCCAGGCCCACACGGAGTCAGGATTCTCACTGTCTGCTTTCTATGCCCACAACGTGTCCCACTGAACGGTCTCCAGGGGCAATGACACACACAGCTGTCATCCCCTATATTAACCATGCTTTCCTCTGGAACACCTCCTGAAGAGTCTGCCCGAGGTTCCTGGGCAAGTAGCATCACTCACTTCAGAAATAAAGCCCTAGTGGTTTTGTTGGTATGGTTCTTTTTTCCAACTTATCAATTGCTTGTAATCAGATAATGCACCATGAACATTCCTCCTATTTTAATGTCGGGGCTGTGTTTTCCAAGACTTAAAATAATTTACTCATTTTAAGTCTTGGAAAACACTTAAGGATCCACAGAAGCTTGTACTAAACACTTTTCTGTGAATTTTCTGAAGAGGCTGCTCCTCCTCCTCTACCTCCTCGTCTGTCTCCACTGTCTTCTTTTTCTTATTCTTCCCGAAGTTTCCTTTTCTTTTCTTCAGCTTATGTATTCCTGTTCCAGAACTCCTCATTAATCAGTTCCTGAGGTACCACCTCTAGGAGTTCCCCAACATCATCCTTATCCACGTCCACATTGAAGTTATTTGCCATCTCAACCACACCCATGTCCATTTTTGAACCTCCTGATCCTTGGAAAATTTGGTATCATGGATAAACCATTGGTATCTTATCCCATACACTCATTGGTGACATCATCTCAACCTCTACAAGGTTCTCGGTGCAATCATAGATGTTGTAACCCTTCTAGAACTGTACTGATATCTTCCTAGTGTCCTCTTCACTTACAACAATAACCTCGGCAAAGATCCTTCTTGGATCGCTGGTATTAAAAATTGTTATAACCCATTGATCAAAAGTTACTATACCCAATAGAAGGAAAATCAACAGAATAGAGGAAGGGAAATAAGGGGAGGGAAGAGAGAAGAGGAAGAGGAAGTACTGGGGACTGAGATGGAGCAAATGACATTTCACACATGTACGATTATGTCAAAATGAACCCCAATGTTATGTATTAAGTATAAGGCACTAATAAAAATATTTTTAAAATTCTAAGCCTGATTGGATCAAAGTGGTACCTAAGGTACAAATTAATGTCCACTGTAGAATAAAAAGCCATGTTCTTGTGCATTTGAGATCAAGGTGAGACTAAAGTTATGTTAGAAATAATTTTTAGAGTTCTGAAAAGAATATTTTATTTCTTCCTTTGGCTTCATCTATTTTGTAGATAAAGAAAATCTACCAAAACAAAAACACAACATTCTAAGAACTTTTTAGGTTAAAAATGGTAAGCAACCCATGAACGTGTCTCTTCTTCCTCCTAAATATCATTAACTTAATGGAGAGAATAAAGAAATATTATCCCAGATAGCAAAGATAAGAAAAAAGATCCATGAGCAGTCAGGAGAGCCTAATACATTCTGGAAGACAGGGGATTGAAGAGTGGAGTCAGGAAACTGCCATGGGAAGGTGAGCTTTGAACTAATCTGGCCCATCTACAGCAGATGATCTCAAATTTATACTTTAATAAGCCCTAAATCCCAAGAAAAATCAATTCCGAAATCAGGAATGTAAAATTTTAAATTTAATGATCAATCTAGAGAGACCACTCCTTTGAAGGGATCCATTTCTATTAGTTTGCTACGGTTGTCACAACCAAGTGTCACCAGCTGGGTGGCTTAAACAAAACAGATTTATTTCTTACAGTTCTGGGGATGGCAGGTCTGAGATGAAGGTGTCAGCTGGAATGGTTTCTTCTGGGCCTCCTGCCTGGGCTTGTTGACGGCCATTGTCCTCCCACATTTTTACATGGCCCTACTTCTATATGTATCCTTGTAGTCATTTCCTTTTCTTATATGGACACCAGTTGTAGAGTTAGGGCCCACCTTAATGATCTCGCTAACTTAATGACCTCTGTAGAGACCTTACCTCTAGGACTGGGGTTGTAGCTCAGTGGTAGAGCACTTGCTGAGCACATGTGAGGCACTGGGTTTGATCCTCAGAACCACAGAAAAGTAAATAAATAAAATAAAAATATTGTGTTCATCCACAACTAAAAATATTTTTTAAAAAGATTAGAAAAAAATTTTTAAAAAGACCTTATCTCCAAATAACTCACATTTTGTGGACATGTTAAGACTTCAATTTATGTATTTTAGGGGAACTCAGTTCAGCTCCTAATACCACTAATGTCAGGTCAAGAGCAAGGTCAGGAAATGCTGATGTACAGTTTTCTTCTTTTAATCATTCCCCCATTATCAAGTGTCTATTAGGAAGAAATCATTCTTACATGTTATATTGGCATAAAAATAACATGTTATTATAAGAACATGAACTTATATTGTTGCTGTTTTGTACTGGGGATTGAACCCAGGGGTGCTCTATCACTGAGATACTTTCCCAGTCTTTTTTATTATTTATTTTTAAACCAGGTCTCGGTAAGTTGCTGAGGCTGGCCTTGAACTTGCCATTTTCCTGCCTCAGTCACTGGAATCACTGGAATTCCAGGGGTGGGCCATCATGCCTGGCTATATTACATTGTTTTGGTTAGAGAAAGTCTCTGCAACTTTTAATATGATCTTATCACAGCAAATTTTTCACTTTTATTATAATAATTATTCATTATTATTTTTAAACACACACATTATGAAAACTCCATAACAACTAACAATTTTGGAGACTCCTGAGAATTCCTGTCAATTTGGATTGACAAATTGGTGTTTGGTATTTCCCAAATACTAAAGATTATAACTTGTCAAGAACTTGGAAGCACTGCAAGAGAGGGCAAGACTGTGGAAGGGCCTGAACATAGAAGCTCAAATTGAAGGCTTACATGCAACATCGTTGACCTCCCATCTCTGCTGGAAAGTGTTGACACACCTGGAGGCTCAGAGAGATAAAAAGTTGGAGAGTGACTCTCTAAAAAAATGGGAGAAGAGAACAATTTCCTGGAGAGGCCTGGGATGACCAGGGTGGGAGTTAGGCCAGAGGTAAAGCCTGCTTCCATTACATTCCAGTTACAGCTGGTCCCTCCCACTCAGTCTGGAAAGACACCTGTCTTCAGATAACTTTATTCATGTACATGAATAACTTTATTCATGTACCAAGGTCCCAGCCAGGCTTTATAATGGCTCCTTTTGTTTTCCTCCCCTTTGTTTCTGTAACACTGTATTCAACAGACTGTAAGTTAGTAGTGGAAGGTGCTATTACCAGTGCTGAAATATGAGCCAACAAGCCACCATTTCCAGGGATTTGAGGAAAACTTGAAAAAAGATCAGAGTTTAAAACAAACGAAATGGATGACAAAGATAAATGAAAACAAAAAAAATCACAGAGAGAAGAAAGAAAATAGTGCATACATAGAGCAAGAACCTAAGGCAGGAATAGAGAAGAAAAAGCTCTTAGACGTAAAAAAGAACTGCCTGAATTGAAATTTAATAGGGCTGTGCTGTAGCTTTGTGGTAAAGCACGTGCTTAGTATGTACAGGGCCCTGGGTTTGATCCTTAGCACCATAAGAAATAAAATTAAACAAATAAATAAAATTTAAGAGTATGTTAAAATTAGGCACACCATCTTAGAGATGATAATAAGTCACAATCAATAGAAATCTTGCATCTGATAAATGGAAGAAAAAGACAATGGAGCAAGGGAGAAAAAATTAGCAAGAAAAAAAATTTACCTGTCATTGATGACAATTCTCATTGGATCCGACTGTATGTTTTTTTAAATTTATGAGTGAGTGCAAATTATAAACTGCATTGACTGTCCCAGAATATCTATCAGTTTGTTGAATTTGTCAATTTAGGACTATATTTTTTTTATAAAAGGCATTAAATTTTTCTTGAAAATAAGTTACTAATGTGTTAAGTTACTTCTTGAAATGTTTCTAGACATCTTTAACTATGTTCATATTTGTACCTTCTGGGATGATGCATTCCAAACGTTCAGTTCTCTAATATCTCTGTAAGAATTAAAGTGAACATTTTTTCATATATTTTTTGACTATTCATATCTCTTTTTCTGTGAAGTGTCTGCTCAGTTCCTTTGCCCATTTTTTGATCGGGTTATTTGGTTTTTGGTGTTAAGGTTTTTGAGTTCTTTGTATATCCTGGAGATTAAAACTCTTATCTGAGGTGTACTTTCTCCCATTCTGTAGGCTCTTTGTTCATGTCCTGTATTTTTCATTTGCTGTGAAGGAGCTTTTTATTTTGATGTCATCCCATTTTATTGCTTTAGGAGTCTTATTGAGGAAGTCTGTTCCTGAATCAATACAATGGAGAGTTGGGCCTATTTTCTCTACTAGTATGCTCAGGATCTCTGGTCTAATGTTCAGTATCTCTAGCAATTAGAAAAATTCAAATTAAAACTACACTATGATTCCATCTCACTCCAGTCAGAATGGCAATTATCAAGAATACAAGTAACAATAAATGTTGATGAGGATGTAGGGGGAAAGGTTCACTCATACATTGTTAGTGGGACTGAAAATTGGTGCAAACATTCTGGAAACCAGTATGGAGATTCCTCAGAAAACTTGGAATGGAACCACCATTTGACTCAGTTATCCCACTTCTCGGCTTACACCCAAAGGACTTAAAATCAGCATACTACAGTGACACAGCCACATCAGTGTTTATAGCAGCTCAATTCACAAAACCCAACCTGTGGAATCAACCTCGTGTCCCTCAACAGATGAATGAATAAAGAAAATGTGATACATATACACAGTGGGATATTATTCAGCTGTAAAGAAGAATGAAATTAAGGCATTTGCCAGTAAATGGATGGAACTGGAGAAGATCACTCGAAGTGAAATAAGCCAGTCTCCCAAACCGAAAGGTCTATTGTTCTCTCTGATATGTGGATGCTTACCTGTAACAAGGGAGAGCAGGAAGGGGAAGTATAGAAGTTCATTCAATTAGACAAAGGAGAATGAAGGGAAAGGAGAGAGGATGGGAATAGGAATGCAGTAGAATGAATTGGAATAACTTTCCTTGTATCTGAATAAAGACCAGTGTAACGCTATGTCATGTTCAACAACAAGAATGGGATCAAAATTATAATGGGTTGAACTCCATGTATGTATAAATGTCGAAATATACTCTATTGTCTTGTATATCTAAAAACAGCAAATAGAAAAGAATTAAAGTGAAGTCTATCCATTCTAGAAAGCAAAATTTTACCTTTTTATGTGGAAAAAAATAGTTTACATAACTACAAACACTACTATATACTGTAATAATATTAATACAATACTGTTTCTGGCCTTCAGAAATAGAATCTATAGAAATATAATCTTACAAGATATCTCATAGATAGAGAGTAAGAATTAAAAAATCATATCTATGAATTCCTAAGAACTTTAGAGCTGCAAATTTTTGCAGATCCTGATTTTAGCAAAACATATCCCAATTATTTATCTGGCTATCATTGCATTTGGCGTTCCAAACTCAAACAGTGGCCTCTCTGGTTAACTAATAGCAGCTGTAATTGTTTTGAAAGGAGAAAGGGAAAGGACACATTAAAGGCATCTGTCTTGTCACAATCCACTGTTAACAGCTTTCTCTCCGTGATTATTACAGAGAACATTTCCTTGGTCCTTCTCTTTTGCCTTGTGCAATTGCAAGACTCTTGCAAGATACATCTCCTTTCATGCTTTAACTTCTCTCATTTTCCCCCCACACAATTGTGCTCTTTCTTTTTCTCTTCTTTGGAAGCTCGCCCTGGTTTCATAATTTTGCTTCTTTCTCCTTTGCTTTTCTGTTGCCTACAGAGTTATGGGCTCATTCCCCCAGGTACCTGGCTCTGCTTCATGCCCTGGCTGCATGCTAGCCTCATTTGTCCCAGTGACAGAAGGTGCCTACAGCTACGTCAGGATTTCTTTTGTCTCTGGATTTTTCTATTAGGCCTTAAGACACATGCATAACGCTCATTGAGATAGGAAAATATAATAAAATATCTTATATTTTATTCCTCTTTCTGCTTAAAATATATAGACTCTGGCTGGAACTTTTCACTGCATTCAAGCTGAAAATTTATTGCTGAAGAAAGTACTATACCAATATTCTTAATTATTACTTAAAATATATTTCATCTTACTTTGATACTTACACACATAAAGAAATTTTAGCCAGACCCTTATAGACTTGGGTAGAAACCAATGAAATAAAATTTGGAGCAACTCTTCTCTCAATAAACCTATATCTGTAAGGAATTACAGAAATATAGATCTATTTATCATTTGTCTCTATTTATCTATCTATCTATCAATCATAAGAGTAAATCTGAAATTGCATGTAGGTAATAACAAAGACAAGATTAATGGAATAGAACAAAGAAAATTCCTATTTTAAGATCTCAGGTTTACTGAGCAGCTGCTCAATAGGGATGCTGGCCTGAAAATATGCCTAAAAAGAATAGGCAACATTGCAAATAAAAGGTGACAGGAAAATTGGCTCCAGGTAGGGATTATATCATAATTATATTTTAAACATTATAAGGAAGCTATGACACTTTTTAATGAAATACATTTCATTTCTCAAGTTGAATGTATTGTATACTAAATTGTGGGACATAATGACTAACTTATTTATAACAGAAACAATGCTTGAAAATTAAATTAGAAAGTGACAAATTTGTATTGAAATAAGATGGTATAAGTGACATTACTTCAATGATACTGTAAATGGAAAAGGAAATCAAGTTGCCAAGATTCACACTTCCCTCTTGGAAGTAAGGAGTAAGTATTGGTGATGGAATAAACAATAAAGCAGAAATATTGTGTTTGTTCTGAGCCTCTTAGTGGAGGACCCAGAACAGGGTCTAAATGGAAGCGGGTATTTCTCAGTGGATATTATCCAGATAGGGGACCAACTTCTGCTACACATTAGCTTGGCTAAACTAGACAATTCGTGTCATCAGTCACCGTGTATTGGTGGCTAGCTTAGGGACTCTTCTTTGAAGCTTACATTATGAGAAGGAAGGTATGACTCCGAAAGGATGATTGACTAAAAAATAATACATAGCAGTGTCTTTGGCTTCCCCAGCGCTGGGGAGAGGCGGCTCCAGGTAACTGAGCGGCTGTGTAGTGTAAAGGGTTCTCCTTTCCTGTCACCTCTGACATCCCGACACATTCTCAATGGGAACCAGAACTTGTTCTTGAGTTTCAAATGATGGCTCTGTCTGTCTCTAGGGAAATGAAGCATCAGCGTGGAACTGAGAACAGAATCTTACATAACCTGGTGAACGTCACACCAGACCCACCTTGCTGACCACAGAACTTGACCCTGCCAGGGATGGGTTCATGGGACTTTCACACCAACTTCTCTATTGCCTGGTGTAGCTGGTGACTATCACAAGGCAGTGGCCCCTCTTTTGCCCCCTGCATCGAGGTGTCCTGAGGATCTCAGTCTCGCTGTCTGGAATGCACCGGAATGACGTCAGCCGGAGGACACTGAAGTGGGTGTTTAGGAGCCACAGTGCTGATCTACAGCTCTGGGCAGGCTGAGAGGAAAGATGAACTTTTCCGGGAATCAGACGCTAAGGGTATTAAAGCGGGAGCTTGTTTGCATCAGGGCTCCTTCCCCTGGGCCCTCTGCAGCCCTGGAGCTGCCTGAGTCAGGGTTTGTGTTTGGTCTCTCTCTGTGCGGTGACCTTTCCTCTGTCCGTTTGCAGGCACGGGGCCAGCACATGTATTCCGTTCCAAAGGGGACTGAATGGCCTCCAGAGCCTGCCTCAGTCTTGGTCAACAGTTCATTTCTGCTCAAGTGCCAAACTGCAAAGATGGGTTGCTGACCAATTCACCCCCAGATCAACTCGGGGACAGGAATAGCTCTTCCCAGTTCCAGTTTCACAAAAACAGAGGGAATATTGACTTGGCATTTATTTTCTACCAAAACACAATTACAGGAGTGGATATCTTTTCCACTTTACAGTTCATGTATTGCTTCAACTATTTCTCATTTATGCCAGAAAGACCTACAAGAAAGTCACAGAATAGAATATAGGGAAAAGAATTGCCAGTGATTTTATGTCAACTTCATAATTGAGCTCAGACAAAAAGTAATCCAATTGCAAATTCAAATCCTGATTTGAGGCCCAGAAAATGGAGTTTGGAGTTTGGATTACTCAACACCAATTCATCCTGTTCCATCTCATTTAATGAACTCCTTTTAATCTACAAATTATTACTAAGACCAAAATTAAAATATATTTGACAGAAAATATATGATGAATAGGATATTAAAAGTACTTTGAACATGTGCTTTAATGTTCTCAAAACTTATTGTTCTCATCAGTAACATAGTGTACTAAAGCCCCACCAAATTTCAAATTCACTTGATCTTAATAGTAGCATAAGACCACATTGCATGGAAGATAATTTTTAATCACTCAGGCTAACTCTAGAGCCCTTGTCCTTACCTTTCAAGCTGCATAAACTGTAGATTTCTAACAAGTGTAGGGATAGAGGTGACAATAGCAAAGACGAGGAAAGGAGAAAACTGAAAGTTAACAGATTCAAAGAATGAAGAGTTGAAATGTGAGGAGTACCGAGTATTCATGAAGAGAACTTTGGTAGCTCAGAAAAGATAGTTGAGCTAAAAAAGCAAATTTTGGATTCATCAGCCTATAGAGTCAAGTGCTGTGAACAATGATGAAATATAGGAATCCAGACAGGGAAAGGAGAAAATTTTGAGAATATGACTCTGAGGAACACCACCATTTAAGGAGTAGTTGGAGGGAGAAAAATGACCTCTGCTTCCTCTTTTCACATGCAGATGGATGAAAGTGGCCCCTATTTAAAACACATGCAAAATGACTCAAAATGAATCAACGACCTGAACATAAGACTTGAAACCATAAAATTCACAGAAGAAAATACAAGGAGGAAGCTTCATGACATTGGCCTTGGTGATATTTTTTTTTTCAATAGGATACCAAAAGTACAGGCAAGAAAAACGAAAACAGATGCGAGTAACTACAACAAACCACAAAGCTTTCACACAACAAAGAAAATAGTTAATAGTCAAGAAGATGAAAAGGCAAGCTACAGTTTAGAAAATATTTGCAAACCATATATTTGAAAACATATCTGAAATAAAGAAAATCACACAATTCAATAAGGAAAAAAAAACTCAAGAAGTGGACAATGAGAGACTGGGGATGGGATGTAGCTCGCCTAGCACACGGGAGGCCCTGGGTTCAAGTCCCTGTACCACGAGAAAAATAAACAACAACAAAGAACCTAGACAGACATTTCTCCTAGGAAAACATAAAATTGGCCAACAGGTAGATGAAAAGGTGTTCACCATCGCTAATCACCAGGGAAATTCTAATGAAAACCACAATGGATATCACTTCATTCTCTGTTAGAATTTTTGTTGTTGTTGTTGTTGTTTAAAAACAAGAGATAGCAACTGTGGGTGAAGGTGTTGGAGGAAAGGGAGCCCTGGCACACTGTTGGTGGCAGTGCAAATTAGCATAGTCCTTTCAGAAAGTAGTGTGATATTTACTTGAAAAATTGAAATTAGAAAACCCATATGACCCTGCAATCCCTCATCTGGGTATATACCCAAAGGAAATGAAATCAGCATCCTGTGGAAATATTTACACACCCTTGTTTGTTTCAGGGTGGCCAAGATGTTGGCAACATAAATGTCCATAAATGGAAGTAGATGAAGAAATTTACATATGTATGCATATAAATTATAAATTTATATATATATATATGCCAAACACAGAAAAAAAATACTCCTATGTGGAGTCTAAAAAAAAAAAAAAGGCATGTCCATAGTAACAGAGAATAGACTGGCAGCTACTAGAGGTACTGGGTGGAGTCGGGGAAGGGGCAGGAAATGGGAGAAGTCCGTATAAGGGTGCAAGTTTGCAGTTGTGTTGGGTAAACAAATTTACAGATTTTAGGCACAGCACCAAGACACAGCATGAAGATTGTATTGTATGCTGGAAATTTTCTTAATGGTAGATTTTAGATCAGAGAAAGAGGACAATAAAAATAATTTTTTATATATGTTCAGTAGTATACATGTACAAGTGTGTTCTTAGCACTGTTTGTAATATCTCAAACTGGAAACAATTAATAATGAGAAACATAAAATTTATTTACTCATTATCCTTATTCCTTTATTCCTTTAGGACTTGTATAATTTTGTATGATCTAGTCTACTCATATCATATATATCTATATACTCATATCTATATATCTATATCTATGTATATATATCTATCTATGTATATATATACACACACATATACATTTATTTTCCTTGCAAGGCAGAGGCAGAGATTGTTTCTTTCATGGTCACCTACTGCTTAGTACTAAAACAATAAAGATGTAAATTATGATAAAAATAATAACTAACAAACTATTACATTAGAAACCATAATATTCCATGTAAAAAGTTAATAATGTTTTATATTAATATATATATATTTACAATGTTTGTAAAATTATGTAACATTAAAGCCAACCTCATTTTAAAAATAATTTTACTTGATAATTTTTGTCCTCGTAACCATTTTTATTTTATCCTCATTTGTGTTTTTGGGAAATCGTCAATAAATGACACATTTTTGAATGACACTAATATATTTAATGTCTTTGGTTCTTCATATAGGTATGAATTATAAAGTTACCCATACAGGAAAACATAATGGACCCCCAAAAGAATGTAAATATTGAAGTCACAAATAATTATACTCTCAAAATGCTTATGGCATGGGTTAATCAAATTCATGACCAACAATCTACTCACTCACATTTTAAATGTAACCTCTATGCTAGTGAATAATTACAGCATTGCCCAAATGACAATTTAGCATCAAGAACAAAGGTGATTCTATTAGGATAAGAAAGGTTTTCATGTTCAATTAAGATATAGTACAGGGCCTAGAAAGGTAAGAAGGTGGAACACTCGTGGGACAATTCATGTCGCCAGCTCGAGAGCCCAGAGCATACAGGCCACCCTGAGCCACCCTACCAGGGCATTCTGGGGGTTACCTCCCCTGAGTCATAAGCACCAAGTAGCGAATTTATTCTGAATTTTATTTCAAATCCCATGGTCTTACCCAAATTCTTATTTCTCTACGTGGCCTCTTAATCTCTCCCTGAGAGTTAGAGACATATATCTTTATGAGGCTTGGTGAATGCTGAACTATATCTGGGGAAATTTAATGAAACTCTTCAAGCCCAGCACTGAGCTGACCCATAGAAACAATTTGATTGTTTTTTTTTTTAATTGCTTCAGAATAGGGCTTCAAGTTGTTAGTAGGTTAATCATCTTTCTGTTACTACAACAAACACCTGAGATCATCAGCTTATAAAAAGAAAAGGTTTATTTTGCTCAGAGTTTGGAGGTTTCAGTCCATGACCAATTGAACTTGTTGCTTTGGGCCTGTGCTGGCTCAGTCAATCTTGGCAGAAGTGCGTGGTGGAGGAGGCCTGTTTCTCTTCACCTTGGAGGACATGGCTTCCTAAGAAAAAGGCACTTTTTAAGTTTATCCCGTTGGGTCATTCACTCCTATCCTTAGAAGCATCATTCACAATAATCAAAAAGTGGCAGCAGTCCAAAAGTCCATAAATGGATGAATGGATGTGTGAAATGTGGAAGTTTTTTGCTTTAGAAAAGAAGAAATTCTAGCCGGGCACACGCCTGTATTCCCAGCAGCTCTGGAGGCTAAGGCAGGAGGATTGCAAGTTCAAAGCCAGCCTCAGGAAAAGCAAGGGGCTAAGCAACTCAGTGAAACCCTGTCTCGAAATAAAATACAAAATAGGGCTGGGGGTGTAACTCAGTGGTAGAGTGCTCCTGAGTTCCATCCTCAGTACCCACACCCCCCACCAAGAAAAAGAAAAAATAAAGGAAAGAAGAAATTCTGACACATGCTACAACACGCATGGCCCTGAGGAGCTTATGGGAAGTAAGGCTTCAAAAGTCAAAAGAATCAAAAAAGACAAATAATCCAACCAAAGTGAGATACCCCAAACAGTCAATCTCCTTGAAACAAAGTAGAATGATATTTGCTCAGGGCTGGGAGGAGAGAAAAGTGGGGAGTAGCTGTCTGATGAGAAGTGTTGTTTGTTTTGCAAGATGGAAAAGTTCTGCAGATTGATTGTTCAACGGTGTGATTACACTGAATATTGCTTAACTGTAAAACAAGCAAACAAAACAAAACAAACAAACAGAAACAACAAACTTTTAATTGATTCATCTGGAAAAATCTCACATGAAGAACCCACAAGCTGAGAAATAGAAATGCTCACAAGTATTTAGAAATTTGTAACAAACAGAACTTTGCTACAAAACTCAAAATCATACAATCTCACCTCAAAGAATTTGATTCTGTAGGACTGAATTAGTGCACTTTCACTTTTCTTCTTCTAAAACAGAAAATGTTGTAAGACACAGGACCATAACAAGGATCTCAGCTGAGTTGTGACAATTTCACCAAGATTTCTGCGAAAGAGTTAGATGAATGCTGTCAAAGTTCAGTACACCTTGAATGCTTTTAGGGGTTATAGTAGCTATTGTTCTAGAAGAAATTTTAGGGGAGAATAGCCAACAAAGTAGCTTAAATATCAATTGTAGATAATTTTGAAGATGAAAGGATTTGAGTGTGTTGGGGGGATCATTTCTGTTGTTTGAGGTTGTCAACTGTGTCCTTTGAATGCACAGAATAGAAAAAAATTACTCTTAGAATTTCTAGAAGACACTTTAGGAATCTCAATACAGGTCATGAGATGTCTTGTAGCTAACCTAACGGCCTGACTTCAGTTTTTCAATCTCTGCTCTGACAGCAAGCTGGCCTAGTACATTTTATTTTTTTTGAGCGTATGAACACTATTCACTTCTGTCTCTCATCAATTTACACATTCACTTGCTCATTTATTTGTTTACTAACCAATAATCAGCAACACCTTGTATAACACTTATCTACTGTACAAATGAGACTAAGCTCAATGAACACGGCCTCTGCCCTCAAGGATGTCATATTTGTATTTAGAAACTTGAAAAATAAGTGGTTAGTTCTATTTGTTTATTCTCTTATGAACCATTTTGCATGGCCTCTCCTTCGTCCCATGACACTGACCTCATTCCTCATCCTTTTCCTGATGTGAGCTCTGCTTTAAGTCTGCACATTTGGATATCTTTTCATCTTTATAAATATTTTCACTGATGTCCCATGCCAACATGCCAACATTCCAACAATTAACTAAACTGATTCTAACACACTCCCCCTAAGCAAAATACATCCAATTATATAACAAAACCTGATTTCCTTTTGGGAGAATTATCTTTTTCTCCTTTGGCAGAATCTGTGAAGTGTACTGTTAAATGTAATCTGCCAATCAAGGTACTCAGGTCTCCTCTAGCCAGAATGAGCATGTGATCTAACTCCGCAAATGTTGCTGTTTCTGGAATTGAAGTCATATACAGAGTGAAAACAAAATTACTTAAAACATAATCCCAAATCATGCAGGCAAAAGGTCTGGGGAAAGACGATGTATTGGTGCCCAGAGCTAGAGTGGCTCCTGCTCCCATCCCCCCAGTCGGTGAGGGCATTCCCTGGCCATGAAGAGTTCTGTCTGTTGTCGTGGGATCACCTGAGTTGCTGTCTGCTACAGGGGCTAGTTGATAGAATC
This sequence comes from Ictidomys tridecemlineatus, assembly GCF_052094955.1. Taxonomy (NCBI): domain Eukaryota; kingdom Metazoa; phylum Chordata; class Mammalia; order Rodentia; family Sciuridae; genus Ictidomys; species Ictidomys tridecemlineatus. Next base: position 13,475,011 of record NC_135484.1, on the reverse strand, counting down.
TTTATTGGTGAAATCTCTGTGTCTCTAGGGATTATTTATAAAGTTATGCCACCTGTGGGAGGCCAACCTTACACGTGACTGAGTTACACTCCCCAGCTGGGTGCTGAGGCTCTCAGTCACAGAAATGTGGCACCCATCTTGGGTTCCAGGGTCCGTGTCTTGTGCATGGGTATTTCTTGCTACAGCCCCATGGGTGAAGCTACGCTCACCTGTTCCTTTGTAGTATAACCCCTTGCCCTGTTTAGGATAGAATCTTCCATGGAAGTGCCTTGTGTGTGTCCCCTCCTCTTACTGTGCCCTTGGGGTGTGGCCTACCCAGGTGTCAGTCAACCTGCTGACAGTGGACATCATGAAGATACTCAGCCCCCTGAAACCTGCCCCTTGCCTCATTTGAATAGCTTCTCCTCAATAAAAGGGGTCAGCGCGTGCTCTCACTATCTCTCTCTCTTTCTGCAGACCCTCAAGGTCAGAGGAGCCGTCACAGCAACCCCAAAGACAAAGGCATTTGTGTCTCTTATTTCATGCAGCCCAGTTAGCCCAGTTTAACTGGAGTAACCCCTGAGCCTTTTAGTCGAGAGAACAGAAACCCAGCAACCTCCAATATTTTCGTGAAATGCTGGGAAATAGCTTGTGATGACTTGCCACTCGGTCCTGTCCACTTCACAGTGGTACCTCTGGGCATGATGACCTCACAGAAGCATGGGTACTGCCTGCTGAGGTTGGAGTCTGCAGCTCATCGAAACTCTTGTTTGCTTTGTGCTGGCTCTGACCTCCTGGGACCTTCATATCCTAAAGCCATGAAATGTTCTTTTCCAGCCTGAAATGAGCCTCTTTACCAATAGCACTGTTCTGCACATGAGATTAAACATTTTCCCAGCATCTTAGAGATACTTAAATAGGCGAGCACTTTCTATGTGTTTCCCTATTTCCGTTTAATTTTTTTTTTTTTTGCTTTGGGAGATAGTCTTGGAAAGACAATTATTAAAACTCTATTTGTGTGATTACATTCTGGCATTGATGATTAAAACTGCTCTTTGTGAGTTAAACATGTTTCCTTTGATTATACACTGGGAGGTTTTGAAATGACTGCAGAAGCAAACACCTGCTCTCCTAAATAATGCATTAGAGTCACACTGAAGATCTGCCCCCGTGTCTAAAATATTTAACTGTTTAAAATGTCAGGTGGGAAGCACTTATGAATTGCATAGCCATATTTAGAATTTTTACTTTCCATGATGTTAAATGATGCCCATTCCTTCCATCTTACAGGTGGAGATTTTTGAGTTCCTTGGAATATTATTATCGTGCTCCACCTAAACGGCCTCATGAATCTAGATCATCATCAGTTTCTATTTGCTTTCCTTAAAAATAAAGTTTCACTTCTGGTAACTTTCCTACTTCTTGTCAATCATTGAGAAAAAAATATCTATTCTACAGCCATTACATTAAGCAAATACAAGCAATTATGAAATATAAAATGTCTTTAGATTTTTATTAATATACTTATACTCTTTAATCTCACAGTTTACCTAGTGGAGAATATTAAGTAGTTTCACGTGTCACTTGTTCAAATATTTTAACCATTAGATAAAATAATTGATCCTTATCAATATAGAATTTATATTACTTATTCTTAATTTTCCAATTTTTAATTTATAATTTCCTTTCCTTTCATCCAGTTTTATTGGTCTCTGGTGATAAAGTTAAGTATTTATGACAATAAGGATGATCTTCATAGAAGGATAGATATTGCATAATCCCACTTACATGAGGTGTACAAACATGATAAGACCATCACCACCATCAAGGTACCAGCCATTCCAACACACCCCACATTTACTGCATGTCCCTTAGCGTGTGTTGTGTGTGTTTGTGTGTGTATGTGTTTCAAATTTGGATATTTTTTCCTTGTGGTAAAATCACTTAACATTAGATCTACTCTTTTTTTTAAGTTTTTTTTTTAGAGAGAGAGAGAATTTTAATATTTATTTTTTAGTTTTCGGCGGACACAACATCTTTGTATGTGGTGTTGAGGATGGAACCCGGACCGCACGCGTGACAGGCGATGGTGCTACCACTTGAGCCACATCTCCAGCCCTAGATCTACTCTTTTGATAAATTTAAAAATGCACACTATCATATTGTTAACCATAGGCACCTCGTCATAGAACAGACCTCTAGAATTTATTCCTCTAGTATAACTGAAATTTCATATTTACTGAGCAACTACTGCATTCTGTGTTGCTATATGGTTTTATCTATTTTAGATTTCTCATGTACGTGGACTCATGCAGTCTTCATTCTTCAGTGAGTGGACTATTTCACTCAATATAATGTTCTCCATGCCCAACCATATTATCATAAACATGTTTCCTTTTTTAAAAAAAATAATTTTTTAGTTGTAGTTGGACACAATACCTTCATTTATTTATTTTTATGTGTTGTTGAGGATGGAACCCAGGACCTTGCATGTGCTAGGTGAGGACTCTATCATTGAGCCACAACCCCACTCCTGTTTCCTTCTTTTTAAGGACTAAATAGTATTACCTCATTTTCTTTATCCTTGAATGATAAACCACACTGGCATTCCTATGATAAATTCCAAAAATCATAATATAGTACTTTTTAAAAATATATTGATATATTTGATTTGCTAATTTTAAAAGAATTTTTGAGTGTGCATTCATGATGGATATTGATGAGTATCTTCTTATAATGTCTTTGCTGATAAAATAAGTAGGAAAATATGTCTTCCTTCAGGAATTTGCACAAGTTGACATTACTTATTTTTTTTTAATTATTTGGTATCTTTATCATTGCTAATACATTTCAAGCAAATTACTATTCTGAGTATCCATTTCTAGGACTTCTAATCTACACTTTTTCCAGCAGGCCTCCAGCAGGGCCGAGAGCACTCAGGAATGAAGGTCTAGTTATCCCCACTGGTGTATTAACTAGGACTCACACCCAGCCCTAACTCTGCATGGTGAGTCTCCATGACTCATTGGCTGGGGTGGAGTGCGAATCTAGTTTAGGTGATACACCAGTGGGAATAGGGAATACCTAGATCTTCATTCCTGAGTGCCCTGAGCCAACATTATCATGCTCTTATCAGGCCATCATAGTTCAACTCACTAATCTGAAGTTGAAATTGAATATGCAGATATAAAGGTGTCTCAGTGAATCATATCAGTATCAAACACATTTCTCCCTGTTCCCAACATGGAGTAGCTGGTAGTTTCTCCTCGTGAGAAGCAGTGCCAACTACTCCTACCAGTACAGACACTCCTTTTTGTGCTCTATAGTCACTGTCTTGAGGAGCCCAATATCAGTGGATTGCTTATGTGGAGAAAACTGTCCTTGGCCTTCAGTTTTATAGAGAAAATCAAGGCAATATATGCAAAGTACTTCTCACAATGTCTAGAATATAGTAAAAATTCCACAGGTTCTTATCAGTAGTATTATATGCCAAGGTCTCGGCTTGGCACCAGAATCACGAGCCACCACACAGCTTTGTAGGTTCAAACAGCAATTCTTTATTCCCGCTCTCACACCGCCCCCACACAGGTCCAGGGGCAATCGCGTTCTGCCCTCCCGCACAATTCACCTACTCCACGAGGCTATCTCCAAATCCCATTTTAATCTCACGAGAACTCAACGGGAACAAGCAGCAGGAACACCCTAATCCCAGCAATAATCTTCAACCTCCAACTTCCCTAAAACCCATTGTCTTAAACTGGCAACGCCTTAAACTCAAGGAGCCGGTTACTTCCTCAAACCTGATCAGCTCTAAACCTGGATCCGCCTTGGTCCTTGAGCAAGGTCACCTTATTAAAGCATGCATGCAATGTCCCATCGAATGTCCTCTAAGCAGCATGGGGTACGCTTGGCAAGGAAATTTCGATGCGTCATTCCTACTTGGTAATGGCCCTCAGCAATTATAGTGGGCAATAAGCAGGAGGAACAAAAGCAGGAAAAGCTATTTCTTAGGAAAGAAAAATTCTGACCTCTGTGTTAATCAGTTTTCTGTTGCTGTGACAAAATACTTGAAAAAAATGACTGAAAGGAGGAAAGATTTGTTTTGGCTGAGGTGAAGCAGAGCATCATGGTGGAAGTGTTTGGTGAAAGAAAGCTGATCACCTCAAGGAGGCCAGGAAGCAGACAAAAAGACAGAGCAAGGAGGGCCAGGGACAAGATTTACCCTTCCAGGGCACACTCCCAGTGATATACTTCTTCCCCTAGATCTCATGGCCTACAGTTCCACCAGCTCCCCATAGTCCACTCAATTATAAAACAATCGTGGATTGATACATTGATGAGATCAGAGCCCTCATGTTCCAAATACTTCCCCAAATCCCCAACTCTGAACATTATTGTACTGGGGACTAGAGACCTTCAACAAAGAGACTCTAGGGGACACTGCAGATCCAAAATCTAACAATCTCGTTTTTGAATGCTGCACCCTTTTTTAGCTATTTGATTGTAAATTAGTTTTAATAGTAGAAGGAACACACTATTTACTTTTCTCACCATTTCAATATCTTTAATAATTTACTGATGAAATCATAACTTTTTTTAAACCCTCAATACCAAAAAAAGAACAAGTAAAAAGAAAAAAAAAGAAATCCTAACATTTTTTAAAATTGGAAAATCTTCAGCTGGTAAAATTCCATTCCACCACCACAAGACCATGAACAAAATTTGGGAGGAGGAACTGCAAAAGCTTGTGTTTCTGCTAACACAAGGACCAGAGCAAGTCTTTGCTACTAACTGGCCAAGAGTTTGGGGGCTCAGGAGAAACACCAAAGCTGTTACATCTGGATTTGTTAATGTGAGATCTCTTATCAAAGGATAGAGCTTGTATTAATTTTTTCATCCATTTATCTGTCAGAAGTATATAAAACATACTTGAGATTCAAAAAACATGAGTAGGATGCGTATTCCCAGTCATTCCCAGTGTGAGTTCCTCGGTATTCTGGGAACACAGGTACCATGAGAAATTTATGGCTTATTCTACTGTCACATAAACTGGGTTTGCTCATTGAACAATTTTAAATTTTTTCTCTCTTTTCTGTATCCAACCTCTGAGTGTTCTGAAGAATCAATATTTGAAGGATTCCACATAGGAAAATCCAATAAGGAAACACAAATCTATTAAGAAAGGACAACAGAGTTCTAGGGCAACTTCTACCTTTTAAATGTAAAATACAGGGCTTATTTCCTGGCTCTAAATTTTCTCATGTATTTCTTTATCCCTCCTTTCCTTCCTTCCTTCTATCCTCCTGTCTTCTTTTATTCTTTTTTAAATACTTAAGATATACAAAATAATGTAGATTTAAAGAAGAGTGGGAAATAATTTAGATTTACAGAAGACTGGGAAAGATAGATAGAAGAGCATTGCTATACAGCATTCATTCAGCTTCTAATGTTCTCACTTCACATAATAATGTTATATTTATCAAAACTAAGAAATTAATATCGGTATAATATCATTAGCCAAATTATAGACTTTATTCAATTGTCATTAGTTCTTCCACTCTTGCTTTTGTTCCAGGATTCAATCCAGGATATCACATTGCATTTAAGATTTCCTCTTATTTTAGTGAGGAAGCAAAATGGTCTATTCCATGTATCATTCCACATATCACCAATTAAAAATAATTGAAGCTTAAATTTGAGATTCAGGGGATGTCAGTGAATGCAAATGAGCAGGATGCATTAGAGACAGACCTGGGTGTTCACCTGCCCTCTCTACCATGTAGCCAGCCTCAATGAACATGCACTTCTCAACTCCTTCTTCTGCATCCTCAGATCAAGTTGACAGGGAGGCGATGACATTGGCTTCTAATCCACCATAGTAGTAACCGTCTGCCTTGGGTCACCTGAATGAGTTCTGGCTAAAACTAGGCTAGAGAGAGTTATTCACTACAGAAAGAAATGCTCTTCCATGATTGAATGGAGCAAATTAACCCACAAGGGAAGTTATATATGGCAGAAAAATTATTGTCTCTGGTATGTTTGCAAATTCCATCTGTGCTAATTATCTATAGATTTTCTTGTTTTTCCACTTTTAAAAACCCCTTAACCTATGGTTAATTTTATTATATATTGTTCATTACATTTATATATTTCACTTATTATGTATGTGAACCTATGTTTAAATATAGGTTTATCAATATATAACATATACATGTATATAACAGTGCATACATTAAATAAACTTTAAAATATTTTCCAATTGCTGAAGAGAAAATGAGTTATAATTGAATTTTCCTTAAGTTCAACAACACTGTAAATACTCATAGTTATATTTTATTCAGAATTATTAAGAATTTATCATTTTAGTAAAAGTAGCTGGAATGAACAAATTGGAAAGAAAAGTACTAGTCACTATCCTTGCAATCAACTACAGAAATGTGGGAGAGTGCTTTTAGACTGAGGGTGAGGAGATTGGGACCTAGTTACATTTGAAAAGTTATGAAAAAAAAAATGATTCCCTATCCTGTTACTTCAAAATTCCATCCTCCCAAACTCTGCTTTCCTGATCCACAATAATAAAATTTTTGCTATTGAAGGCCCACTCCAAGGATTCTGTTTATAATGTGTTAGATTAGCCATTTAAAATTCTCCATCCCTCTCCCAAATGTCAGTGAACTAATTTGGCAGTAACTGACTTCTTTCACCCATGAATGCTATTTCCTGGCTCCAACTAAACCAGAAATACAGGGACATGGCATAACCCTTTGTGACTCTTCCTCTTCTGCTCATGGAAAATAAAAGCAGAACAAACTAATCATCTCAAAATAGAGGAGTTTTAGTTGTTCTAAGAAACAGAACTTTGATTCATATCATCCTTTGGTCTTTGACCTTAAAAATGAAAGAAAGAAAAGTTTTTGCCCTATTGTAACTTTTTTTTTCTATAAATACAATTTGGCATTTACCTTTTTTTTTCCTGAGGAAAAATATTTTGAAGGATTAGTAGCAGTTTCGAAAAGCTATTGGAGAGTCAGAGGATAATACTAATGAGCCACTCCTCAGTCCTCAGCTGTCAATGAGTCTATCCTTGAACACGGAGAAGGCAAATTGCACTTTGAGATTCCTAAATATGACTCAAGAATCACAGAAACAGGATGGTAGCTGGAAGCGGATGTGGGGATTTAGGTCTGTTTTTGAGCTTTTCTTTTGTCTTTTCATTTTTTAAAAAACTCCGTATAGACCTTTAACCCTGCTTCGTAGGCAGCTAACTTTGAAAGGGCCAAGATTTTTCAGATTTCCATTGAGAGTTTGACATTTTAGTATTTCCTGAGAATTTTCAGAAATTACCTTTTGCATTTTGATGGTTATCAGTGGTCTGGTTACTCCTTGTCATGTTTGAATTTTCAGAGTGGGAAAGAGTGTCCCGTGAAGAACGCTGAATTCTTATTCCAGTCACCATCCACCAGCTCAGAGAAATCTCACCTCTGAGAGTGTCACCAGAGTTCCAGGCCAGAGCAGGGTCTGACTTCAGGGAGTCTCCGGAAACCAGGTCCAAGCACTTGCCCCAAAACTCAAACAGAAGTTGTGGTCAAATTAGAATGGAGGGGGGATAGTAGGGGATAGGAAAGGTAGCAGAATACAACAGTCACTAATATGGCATTATGGAAAAATGTGGATGTGTAACCGATGTGATTCTGCAACTTGTATTTGGGGTAAAAATGGGAGTTCATAACCCACTTGAATCAAATGTATGAAAGATGATATGTCATGAGTTATGTAATGTTTTGAACAACCAATAAAAAAAGAAATAAAAAATAAAAATTAAAAAATTAAAAAAATAGAATGGAATATATTCAGTATAACTAAAGCAGGAAGCAAAGCCCTGAGCTTCAGATTTAAACAGGGAAGGGGAAAAAAGCAGAGGACACATGTGGGGAGACTCCAGAAGTACACTTAGTTCAGCAATCCTGGTCAAAATGTCTCCTTGATGATTTGATGAGTATCTCGGGTCTGGTTCTGTGACATCCTGCTGCCTCCAGGGAGGTGGTATTTGAGGGGGTAGTCATCCTTCACAGGATGACCCCTCCCACTTTAGGAGACAGTCCCATCTTGGAGTGATCTGCCTGTGAGGGTCTGGCTCCTGGAATCTTGAAATTATCTTACTCTTCTCTCAGTGAGTTCAGCCTTGAAGAAGGAGGATTGACAGCTCTAGGAGAGGGTTCCTTTGACAATAACCGTGTCTACCTGCAGAGGTGAGCAGGATTCTGACCCAAAGTATAAGGGAGGAAAGGAGACAGATGCACAATGAAGGCATTAGACCTCTGCTGCGCCGAGTGAAGAATCAATGTTTTTGAGTAAAAGCAGCTTCTAAACCCCTGTTACAAGGTTTCTTAGAGTTTTTGAACCTGGGCCTCATTCTAGAGTTATGTCTGATCAAAAAGGAATCCATACATGATTTCTGAAACCAATCTTTAGTCACAAGGGCGAGTTTTTGTTGGCACACACACAAAAAACATTATTTTTCTGAACTAAGAATTCTTTCCCTTGTCTGAGAAGTAAGATGCATGAGTCAGATGTTAACTTTGGAGATGCCAAACACGTCCATATTCAAAAGAATTCCCAAGATAAGAGGCATTATTTGGTTTCAGGCTTACATGATTCAGAAATGACAGCAAATCTTATGTTTATATTTCTTCAATTTTCTGGAGAATTCAAAAAGGATGAGCACTTATATTTATCATTCACTCTGGGATTACAGGGTTTTAGGAAGCTTTCTTTCCCACATGTCAATCCCCAAGCCTGACACAAACTAACCCGTTGTCCTGTGTATGCCACCACCTAAGAACAGAAGCTTGGATCTATAAATCTAAACCTGTCAAAACCTAGGACAGAAAACATGCAAACTGTGGTGTGGTCACTTGTTTGCCAATGAACTTGACAAATGGGATTGAGAAAAGCGATGTGCAGAAAAAGACATCTAAATAATACATGGTATTTTTTTTCTTTCTTCTGAAACTAACGATAGAAAATATGAAATAAATTACTTGTAAAAGCAAGCCAATCTTTATGAAGGAGTTTACCTTTGTGTTCTCATCCAGGAATAGGGTCCCCATTACTCAGGAGTGAAGCCCTGAACTGTGTTGCTCCCTGCTCTGGGGTGAAGAGAAACAGATCCCTGCTCGTCGCCAAGAGGCCAATTTCCCCTAGAAGATGCTGCCTGTGAAATTTAATGAGTGAGACCTGGCCAGACCTTGGCTGCATCACATCTCCTAAAAGATGCCACTGTCATTTGCAAATGAAGGGTGCTTGTCTTTGGATGTCTGTTTGTAGAACGCACACCTGCATAACCCTCAGAGAAAACCAATCTACTGACCCTCCCTCCTTCCACTCTATCTTTGCTCCTCCCCATTTAGAGAATTTATACCACTGAAGGAGCAAATTGTCATCCAATCATCTTATAAAATTTATGACATATTTCATTTTCCATTTTATACTAAAACACTCATTCTCATACAGGAACATGTCTCCCATCACTCATGGACCTTAACACATGTCAGACCTTGGATCAGAAAAATAATATTCTGTACTCTTTGTCTTTTATTTCTCTGATACTGTCTCTGCAGTGAATTCTCTCTCTAGAGGCTGATGTGTTTACTCTTCTGGTTGTGTAAGCCTTTATTCTCGCCGTCCCCGCCAAACTCTTATAACTGAGTGTTTAGGGCTTAGTAATATAATGCTTTTATTGAACACTGTGGTTTTGCATTTTTGAATGCCTAACCTATGTAGACTTTTTTGGCATGTTTGCTTGAATGGACAATAGCAACTTGGACTTCCATAATTCCACTGATTTGCTTCCTCTCAATCTGAGTGCTGGGATAACACTTAGCACAGAAGAGATACTTGTAAAAAGCTATTAATACATTGATGTTTGACTGGGAGAGACATCTAAAACATGAGGATGCAAATAAGGAAATAAAGGGAGAGATAATAGTGAACATCCCACCCTTCCAAGAACATACTATAGAGTGACCAAATATCAAACAACTCTGTAGAAGGCTTTGATTAAAATGAGTCATCTTGGGAATTGTTGCAATTCTTCATGTCTATAATGTTCCATATAAAAGCAAAAATGCCTCCATTGAAAGCTGCTAATAAAAATGTAAATGAGGGAGGTACCCACTGGAAATTTGAAATATTAACTAAAATAATAAAATCATTTAAGCGAGCCAACCTCTTCCTTCAGCAACCTTGCCTTCCTCACTGTCTTAAATTCCTGTTAAGGCTCATCTCTGTCTCTTTTCCTCATTTCTTCAAGTGCATTTAGCCTTCATCTCTTCAATGAGGATTTTGCCTCTGTGGACCACCCATGTCTGTCTTATCCTGATTTACCAATGGCAACCGGAGTAAAATCCAGTTCAAATCCAGTAGTGAAAATTCATCCTCATCTTCTATGTATGATGCCTTATAATCTCATACTTTCTCCTTCCTTGGCATTTAGGATATATCACCAATATTTCTTTCTATTTTCAAAAGTACTATATTTTATTCTCTTCTAAGGAACTTATCCCTTGAATTTAAGCTGTTGAAGCAGCAACAGTATTTTTTTTTTAATCACAGTATAACCCACCACATATACCATATTGTCTAAAAAGTGGATGTTTAATGTTATTTACATGAGTGGATTTTTTAAAAAATGGGTTAATATTAGAAATGAAATAAAATAATTTTTATGTAAGTCATTCTCGAGATTCAGATTGAGGTTCATGGAAATTCAGTGACATGTCCATGGTCACAGAGTCAATCAGCAGAAGTAGAACAGGAACTAAGGTCTTTGTCATTTAAATTCTGAATTATCTTCTTATGCCACATGCTAAATGCAACTTTCTTCTCTAGTAAGCATCCCTAGAGTTCAAATCATGGCTATTTCATCTGAAATCCCCTGGAAGCCTAGGAATTTAAAGAATTTTAAAAGATCATATCCTTATTTATAGAAAAATATGCTGCTAAAATACTAAGTTCATAATACTACTCTGAATTAAATATTTCTAATTATTCCTCCTACTGTCTTTTTCCCTCATTTTGCTTGAAAATTTTCCAAAATGAAACAGTAGTTTTTATCAAAAAAATAAGCCCCCAATTGCTCAGCCCATTTGCCAAACAGTTAAATTGTTACAATGAGTCAGAAAGTAATGTTTCTCTCTTAAGCCACTGAGTCACTCCAGAGGATCAAGTCTTGAGATTGGAATCATAGGATCTCCTTATTGGAAGGAACTGGAGATGTCATCTAGTCTGAAATCTCCCTAAAGCAGTAATTTGCTTCTGATTGATGACCATTTACTCTGAAACAGAGCAGTTTGGAAGCTCTGTTGCATTTATTCTCATCTCCTTTAGTGCAGCACATAATTTCTTCTGAAAAGCCATACTGTTTCTCGGACATGGCATACAAGCTATCCAGGGCCACATGATCTGAGTTCAAATCCTCTCTCTGGTACTTAATCGCTACGTGATCTTGGGATAATTGATACCTCTGAATCCTAGTATTCCCCATTTCTAAGACAGAGGTTAATCACAGAACTGAAGGAGAAGTTACGGGCCTGCCATACAGAGGCAAAGGCTCGACAAATAATAACAGAATGACCAATGTGTAGTAAACAATGCAGAGATCTCTCCGCCCTGCTATGTTAAATTGCCAGCAATTTCCTGATGTAGTGCTGATTCTCTAACTTCCTCGGACTCATTTCCTCTCCTTAGAGATTTTCCCCTCTCTTCAGTAAGCCTGAGAACCAGAGCTTCTGTAAGCTCCTCTATGTTCTCCACTCTAGGGTTCACTAGGTGCCATGTTCATGCACATACATGTTCATCATCTCAGACACAAACACACACACAAGTGTTTGCTAGGTTTCCTTGGTACTTATATTTCCTGAGTCTCAAATAATTCTCTCAAGATTATCCTTGAGAAACCCATGTGGGAATTTCCATGACTGCCAGGGTTTGGGGGCTCTGACTATGTGGAAGACTTCAAAATTCTGGTCTTGAATCTGCTAGATGCTCCCCATTCTTGGATCTTCCTGCTGATAGTCAGCTGTCAGGACCAGTCTCCTTCAGAAAACACAGGAGCATACACATGTCACCCAATCAACCTGGACTGGGTTGGTGATCTCCTGGGGTGTTTTTCTGGAGAATGAGATTTTGGTGGAATGATCACACTGCTGTTAAGGTCTGTGTAACTGTCTATGTGTGTTAATTTTTCCTTCTAATTATAACCTAGGCACTTTAATTTTTCTGTACACTTTGTTTGAACTTACTAGTCAAGACTTAAGCATTCTGCACTTACCTGATTGTGCCAGAGCTCTGTGAATTTCATTCACTATTATTCTTTTCTTTCAACCAAGTTTATTTATTTCTATCAAAGTTATATGATTCCAGTTGTATTATTGGCATGAATTTCGGTATGAAATAGCTTCTTAGAAAGAGAATTCATTACTAGTCCAAAGCACATTGTGAAGCCCTCTGCCCGCTTTGTCTTTCCTGTGCTGACCCTTCCTCTTGTCCTCTGCCAGTTCACCTTCACACAATGAGTAATCTTGTCTTATTCCTCCAGACCCAGACCCACCCTTCCAATGGCTCCCTATGTTTCTATGATCCTGCATTTAACTAAATCCTTTCAGAAAAAATTGAAAATAACAGGGACTTGAAAAATCCCATGCCCTTTGTCTCAGTTCTAGGAATTTCCTCTAAAGAAATAAATAAAAAGGAGTAAAGTACAGGATTGATCTAGAATTTCCTTCAGGCAGTCTGTCTCTAGAACATATTCTTTAATCATGATTCGATGCCACCTTTGATATTTACATTGGTATATGAACTTAACATTCTTGTCAACTTGATTAGAAAAATTAAGAACACTACTTTGTTTAAGCAGTAATTTAACACTGATTTTTTTTTATTTTTTTGATACTGGGGATTGAACCCAGGAGTTCTTAACCACTGAATCACATCCCCAGGCCTTTTTTATATTTTATTTAGAGACAGGGTCTCACTGAGTTGCTTAGGGCCTCACTAATTTGCTGAGGCTGACTTTGAATCTGTGATCCTCCTCAGCTGCCTGAGCCACTCAGATTACAGGCTTGTTCCACCACACCCAGCCTATCACTGTTTTTTAAAAATCCTGATGTATCACAGTAAGAGTGTTAACAAACATTCTCCCTCTCTCTCTCTCTCTCACACACACACACACACAATGCATTGAGTTTAATTATGTGAAACCACAGCTCTATCAACTAAGGTTTGAAAGAAAAGTCTAGAAAAAGAAACAGCATGATCACACTGATAGAGTCGTGTTAATATTTTCCTTAAATCCACCTTATATTATTATAATATCCCATTATATAAAATGGGAAAACAAAAAATAAATTAAAACTTTCTGGTTGTAGAGATTGTGGAATAATGAAGACTTATGGAAGAAAGATTTTAAGTAATCCTTTTTGAGCTCAGAAAAAAATCAAGAAAAATATTAATAATGACAACAGTATTCTGTGTCTTACAGACCACAAACTTCAATACCACAAGGCACTTGATTCTAATGAGGTAGAACAAGTAATATTTTCTCTCCGACTTATTTATAAATAAAGCCATTACTGCTCTTTTACCAGTTTTTACATTTTTTTCATTCTATAATATTTAAATTTCCTTAAACTATAATAGAGTTTCTAAAAAGAAATTTGATTTCTACCACTTTCTAATCACTATTGATTAAATTGAACATATTTACAAAATAAACTGCTTTCAATTTTTAGGGTTTATAAAATATTACATCTTTACTTGCTAGTAGAATCTCAGGATTCTTTTCTGAATATGCACATTCACCATTGCCAGAATACATTTTAATGCTTATGTCATATAATTTCCTTCATGAAAACTTTACAATTGTTCAAAATATAGCTGCATTTCTCCTCCTAGGGAACAGCTTCTTTTAACTGTAGACTAAGTGCTTGCATCACAGGGAGCAAAAACAATTCCAGTCACTTCCCACCTGTTGAGGACCTGCTACCTACCAGACAGGTGTAGGGTTGGAGACGGGGGACAGACCCATAGGAAGAAGTGGAAAACCCATACCCATTACTGGTGCAGAAATGCCTGCCAAGAATCAATTGGGCCAGTTAAAGTGGGCTTTGCTCTTTGTGTCTTTGAATAATTTAACTCTTTTTAAACCCATTAATTGTACTTAGTAAAACCATATCAAAGGAGGAGGCCACTGTTTAGTGTGTTTTCTAAAAAAAAAAAAAAAAAAAATTAAATAAAGGAACTGGTATCATCCCTGAATTAATTCACCAATTGGTGCACATAAGAAAAACACCAAGCAGCAGAGTCTTAATTAGAGGCTAGTTTGGTCATTGCACAGAGTGCCACTGAAAAACCAGATTTTAAATTCATTGGAGAAAAATATTATACCTTGAATTTTCATACAAATTCAAAATTTCATCAAAGCCAAAATTGCTCTTGGAACTGCTGCAAGTGAAATTGATGATAAAGAGCTTTTTTAAAATCATTTTAATTTTTTAATAAATTCTTATTTTTGTGTTTATTTTTGATTTGGGGTTAATAAAATGCTTAAATCACAATCATGAATACTGAACTGACACATTATACACTTTACTACATTTTTTTCCCAAGTACTTAAGAGCTTTAAAGGCTTGGATTGCATCATTTGGAACCTGGAAGATTTTTAGAGTTTGGCCTTACTACACTGTATTCTGGTTTTCCTAGTTTCTGTTAAGCCTTGTTGCTAGCATCTCTTTGAAAGTAATTCTATTCAGTCTTGTTGCTAGCTCTCTTTGAAAGTAATCTGTTCTTTCTCTTTCTCAGAATTTTAAAGTTTGTTTGTTCTTTTGATCTTTATTGTTTTTCCTATTTTTAAAAATACATTAAACATCTCTATTATATGTTGGTTAACAGATAAATGGACATTTAATGCTTACCCCCTTCCATCTTTATTTCTATGGATTCTTACTCATATAGTTTTTTGATCCTTATCAACTGTAAAATCTAACTTGATTTTGAAGAACTATCACAGGCTTGGGATGAAGCTGGGCTCATTCCAAGAGAATTCACATTATATTTGGGCTGAGTCATTGGGACACTAGACCCCTGGGACCACTGTGAATATTTTGGGGCTCCCGTGTAGTTTGAATTCAAGCTGTGAGCCTCCCTGAGAGCTGACTGCTCTCTCCCTCACTCAATGAGATTTGAGACAAACCTCTTCTGTTCAGCGGGTCTACTTCTTATTTATCCTTAGGGAACAAAAAGGGCGGCTCTTAAAGTGTGTATGTTTGTGGTTTTGCTGATTATCCCCATAATTTCATGAATTCTAATCATCCCAGAGCTTTGCCTCCTGATTTCTGTCTTCCATAACCTATAAAATCCAAAATCTATTTTAACCCACGTTAACAGATTTCCACAAGGCAAAAACATACTTCACTGCTCCATTAACCTCTGAGTTTCAACTTTTATTCAGTTTTTGGCCTTTGGGGATTTCTTGGTTTCTTTTCAGTTCATTCATATATTCAAAAGATGTATTTAAGATGTTTTAATTGTAGTTTTCTCTTATATTTCTTTCATTGAGACAATTAGTGAAATAACTACACCATTAGGTTGCTAGAAAGAGAAGTATGATGTAAATTTCTTGGTCTCTTAACTTCACCTGTCTTTAAGTCCCAGAAACTCAGACAGTCTCTTACATGGCTGTTTCAGGTTTTCAACTAAGTCAACTCAATTTATGAAAATTTAAATCCCAATGTTCTGTTGGGCAAACTCTCTCTGCTTCATGTTTTCCTCTACTAATCTTCCACTTCGATCTCATGGACACTCATTATTGGTTGTTTTCTTTGTTTCCCTGCAGTTTATAAAGTACATCCCCCCGCCCTTCCCTACCTCTGCCAACCCTCAGCCTGGGCCTTGAGTTCCATCCCTCAGACATTCTCTTGTCAACTCTCCTCTCTCTCAACTCCTTCTTATCCTGCCAACTCCACAATCCCCCACCTCTGAACAGTCCTGCTGTCCTCCAGCTCTGCTTCCACACTCAGATGGTGAAAGGGCAGGAGAACACACTGAGACTGTGCAAATGGAGCATCAGAGTTTTCAAACAAAGGCTCGGACTTCCCACCTCTTCCCACCTGACCCTCAACGACTGCTAATATCCTTACCCCATTCTCGGGTCATGGGCCTTTTTTTTGCCCTTTTTTTTCCCCCATGGACAACTGGTATCTTGTTTCCTACAGTGAAAAATTGCCCAAAACTTCCAGTATTCTCCAGGAAACACATCTAAAGCCACCAAAATCATTCTCCACAGGACTGTGCCATTGATCACCTGCCCTCCTATTTTGTCATTAAGTGTTCCTTTGTCACTCCATTATTATTTTTGCATTGTGGTGCTCGATATGGAACCCAGGGTCTCTGATTTGCTAGGTGA
Source organism: Ictidomys tridecemlineatus (assembly GCF_052094955.1). Classification (NCBI taxonomy): domain Eukaryota; kingdom Metazoa; phylum Chordata; class Mammalia; order Rodentia; family Sciuridae; genus Ictidomys; species Ictidomys tridecemlineatus. The sequence goes on along the minus strand of NC_135484.1, from coordinate 13,458,570 downwards.
GTGCTCCACCACTGAGCTGCATCCCCAGCCTCTTACTCTGTTAATTATTAACACAGTACTCCAACTGAATCTGCTAGAACCCTCAGATCATCCTACCCCAGAGCAAAGCAATATCTTCATCACCTCACTTGCCACCCATTCCTCTCCCCTCTGTAAGCTGGCATCTCACAGAAATGTCTTGTGGTAAATTCACAATTGACAACTAATTTTCAAAACCAATGGTGCTTCACAATTAATCCTCTTAATCTCTGTAAGACTTTTCTCTTAGCTTTCATCACATCTTTCTCTTTCTGAAGACTTCTCCTTAGTTTATTAGCTTTTATTTTACTTCTACCCCTTAAATTCTGGCATTCCATAGGGTTTGATGCTGTACTCTTCTATTTTAATTCTATAACTCTCCCTATTTGATGTCATCAGTTCCTGTACTGTAAACTACATTTCTTAAGCCTTGACTCCCAAATTCAATGATTTGATCCACACTTCTCTGGGAAGCTTCAGACCCACATATTTAATGTTTTACTGGACAGTTCTACTTGGATATCCTGTAATGACTTCAAATACAACACTATAACCTAAACTTTTAAATTTTTATCGGGGACCCAGAAAAAAAAAAGACGACAAGTAGAAGCATTACTATAGAGGAACCCAAATGTTTAATATGTAGAGTGCTAGTCAAGTCATGCTCTGAAGCCCTTGCCTTTGTAAGTGAAGTGATCTGATGTGACTCATGGCAATATACCACAGAGATAGCATCTAGGGCAATTTTGTCTTCCTTGTCTGTGCTCTTAAAAATGCTTTTAAATGAGCTCAGATAAGGAACATTGCCATTAATTGGTAAGGGGTGAATGCTCACAGGCACAGATGCTGAGCAGACCTCTCAGAAAGAGATGAATGATGATCAGTTCTTCATGCCATCACCAATGGTTCACTCAAGTCAGGTCAAGGTTCATTATCCCTTCCTGTTGCTGTTTAACTTCAAGGGTACCTTACTTGCTAAGAAACACTTTATAAAAACAACTTCCATAACATTGCATAAAATTCCTTCAAATTAAAACTTGACTTTCATGTTAAATTCACATTAAAGACAAATGAGCATATTTTACTCTTGTTTTCAACATGAATTATACGTTATTTTTATAGATGGGCTTCCAAATAAAATTAAAGTCCTCTCCAACACACACTAAAGTTTGTATTTTAAAATGTTAATTTTTAAAAAAAATATTTTTAGTTATACATGGACACAATATCTTTATTTTGTTTATTTATTTTTATGTGGTGCTGAGGATTGAACCCAGTGGCTCACGCATATGAGGCAAACGCTCTGCCACTGAGCCACAACCCCAGCTCTATAATGTTAATATTTTTGTAAATAGTTTTACACAGTCCATGATTTTTTAAGAAAAGAATAGGAAGACACCATAAAGCAGTGGTTCTTAAATATTTAAAACAATTATAGATCAGAAAGATTGAATAAAGTTCAGAAAAGACAATAAATTAAACGTATTAATATATTTTAAATCAGTAGAAAGACTATTTAATCAACCTATGACAAAAATTATTTTTTAGATCCCTATCTCATATCCTACAGAAAAACAACTGCCAAAGGTTTAAAGAATTAATGTACAGATAAAAAATAAATGGGAAATCAATTCACATAAATTTTAAATTACAGACACAAGGAAACACAAGCAGACATTAATATTCCCATTTCTAAAAGGTTTTAACAATTACATGGGCCTACTGAAACATCCAAGCTTCACAATGTCTTTTGAATTCACCATGATCTCCTAAAGGATTCGTACCTCCATTTCTCACCTATGTAAAATGTCATGTTGGAGAAATCTCATTCTGCCACCTTATCCCCACAGTTGGTATTCCATGAAAGATTATAAAATCCAGGTTGCAGCTACACAATGACCTTTGAGGTGGAGTAACATGAGACCTTTGTTCAGGAGGAATGACAATGGTGAGATCATCCAATTAGATATTGAAAGATTTTAGTTTGAGATACAAGGAGAAAGACAAGACCAGATGCCAAGGGACAGTAGAAGTCATAGTTGAGATCAAAAGCCTTGGATAATTAGAAATTGCTGGAAAACAAAAGTTTAATGTAAAAAGAAGCCAGAGATAGACAGATGAAAAATGGACCCCATTTTGTGTCATTTTAAATTTCTTCAGTTATTTATTTGATGGACTTTTAACAAAATACAAAATAAAAAGAAGTCACGTACACCACTTTTTATATTTTTTAAGCCATCAGGATAGGTGGGTATGTGGGTGAGAAGCTCTCAGAATTATTTGTAGGTGGCTTTTCTGTTTTGTAACTTGCTATGAGCCACAGCCAAGTAATATGATGCATGGCATTTTTGGTTGAAAGGTGACCCAGCTAGCCATTGAGATGATATGATTATGTTAAGATTTGCATTCATATGGATATTGGACTCCTGCTGTTCACTTGGGCCTGGTAAGGGACTCCTGGAGAGTTCCCATTGGTTGGGGAAGTACAGTAGGAGGGAATTCCCGGGGAGGAACTTCCTCTGGGGTTCTGGGAGAACGCTGTGTGTGTGGATCAGCAATCTTCCCAGGGCGTGCGGCAGTTTCAAAAACAAAGTTTGTTCCTACTTAAGTGGCTCGTGATTTTGTGCCCAGCCAGACTGCGGCAGTAACTTAATTGAGTTAATGAGGGTCAATTGTTTGGGTAAACTTACAGAGAATGAGCCACAGGATAAACACAGAATTGGTTTATAATGCTAATCCTAATTCTAATTTTTATTGCCTATATGATCTTGGCAAGTTCTTCTGAGCCACCATTTCTTCTACTGTGGAATGATGGTAACACCTGCTTCATGAAGCTGTTTTATGGATAAAATGTTAGGTAGTATAGAAAGCACATACCTACTACATGATGAAAAAACACTTAACAAATGTTAACTTGCTGATTATCAAATGGAATCTAATATTATTTTCAGAAGAAACCTTGATGACTTAAATTTTTTTTTCAGATTTCCTGTCATAGAAAACAATATTATGTTGCTTTAAAAAAAACCCACATATTACATTGAAAAAGGAACTCTTGAAAATCCAATTCAGATTTCAGGAAAGACTATTGCTTAACAATATTAGAAGGCTTTTAAAAATCTAGTCTCCTCTTCCTCTGAGTAAATTAGTAAGACACTACTTTTGGAAAGAATTAAGAAAAGCAAAACTCAGGGTGTTCTGGAAAGATAATATGCTGTCTAAAAATTTGGAGATTATCTTGATAATAAACTCTACTGAAATACTGCAGGTGATAATATGTAAATAGAAAATGAAGTATGTAAATAATATAGTTGCAAATAATTAAGATTATGAATGAAATGAAAGACTAAACATCATTTTAATTTAAGGCTCCCTTCAGTATCCACAGGCATTTCCATATTTCCTAAATGTTAATTTTCCCATTTGCCTGATATCGTGAGGACCAAGGATGTACAACCTTGGAATAGCCAATAGTTCAGTACTATTCTGATTTTGAAATGCAGACTAATCACAGAGGCTTGCCTACACAGTTCAGAAGAAAATTCTGAAAGGACTGCTATCATCTTAGTGTTAAGTTCTCATTCTCCAGTGGGAAAATAGTGTTTGTGTTTAAGTATCATTTTTAGTGTCGGCAAATGTCACACACTGACTTTGTTTTTTTCTTTAGTAACCTGCACACAGTGTATATTTAGTTAGAAGCCCTTCCAACTATAAAGGAAGTATTTACCTTAGTGAAAAAAATATCTTTACTTGATATGTAGTTTGTATAGACTCACCAAATATATTCTTGTCTTTGAAGGTAAAGATTCAAGATGCTGGCTTAATAATTCTTTACAAGCTTTTAATAATGATAAAGATAATGTTTTCCTCTGTAGTCAAATTACTTTCTGCTAGAAGTGGCAAAATACACTGTGTCTTAAAGTTGAATCTTGGCATATTAAAAAATACTAATTATGTTTTAATGTCATTTAACAATGATATTAAGATGGTTGCTTTTAACAATTTTTTTAAATATATGGGTAAAGGAAGCAATTGTCAACCATTTCCCATTGTAGTATACCCATTTCTATTTTTTGTATATTCCTGTGCTGGTTTTACACATGCATAAATAATGGATATAAACTTCGGCATTTATTCTTTTCACTTAACACTGTGTCATACATATTTTTCCTTGTTTCCATAGTTTAAAAAAGGTTGTCATCTGTCAGTAATTAATTTTATGCTCTTAAAAAATCCCCCTCTTAGTAGTTTTGAACCATTGATTTCACTGTTTTCATTTTTTACTTTCGTAGTGATTGACCCCAACTCCCTTCATCTTCTCTAATGCTATAATTATGCTTTATATATTTGTGTTCTTTCAATTTGTGTTGTTTCAATTTTCTTCTAAAGACAGTAAGAGGTACTAACAGACAAAATTGTAACAAATCTAGTTTTGCAGATCTTAATAGGCTTAATTTGCAATTCTAGAACCAGGCAGTAATTTGGACAAAAAACGCTTCATAATACACCACCCCACCACATGGGTGGGTTATATTTACAGACAGCTAAAAGGAAGTGACATACAGAAAAGATAAATGAGGTACACAGATAGGGTATTTAGTTATACTCTTCTCTGTTTTGAACATGGTTTGAATAGCTGGCTGCTTGTGATTGACAGAAACACTGTGATTTGTTTCTAAAATAATTTACTGTCTGTTTATATGTAAAGTTAGGTTTCAGTTCACTATGTTCAGAGAAACCTTTAAGCCCAACTAATATGTATAGAGTCAGAATTAGATCAACCTTAACAGAATAATTTCAAAGCCATACATCTTATCACAAATCATTACTTAAATTTAAGAGTCTGAAATTCTGATTTTTTTATCTTTAAAAGATTTGTTATTATTTTAAGAACTTATTCTAATTTTTAAATAAAAGTTATTCCCTTTATGTAAACTGAGCAACACTTCTTCCCCTTGTTTACTATTATTAGGCAATAACCATGCACTTTAGTGATTTTGTTCTATAGTAGAAACATGATTTCAATGGTCCTCAAAGGGTTGTTTACTTCTTCCCAGGGTCCAAAATCCAAATAGCTATCTTATATATAACTCAGATTAAGGAGTTCTGGATTGTATCTTTCTTGGTGTTTCATAGAAAGATCTTGGGTGGGAAATGGAGAGATCACAGTTTCAAGAACACCAATTTTTTTCACATACAAATGACACATTCCTGATTGTCTTGGTTAGGATTTTTTTTCCCTTTCAGATCCATTGATATTGCATTTGTAAAGAGGGTCAAGGAGCTCTGATTTTACTACAATGAAAGTGAACTTTCTATATATGAAGACTTAAAGAACTTTTTTTACCTTTAAAGTTTAAGAATTTTACCTGTGTGTAAGTGCTAACTTCTTATGGTTCATTTTTTCCTGCAATATTGAAAGTGCTTTGAATATCCAATGATACTTGTTTTAGTTTGCATCATGACTTTGACTATCAAATATTTTTCATGTTCTGTTTACTTCCTTAGTAATTCCAATTATTTGCACATTTGCTTTTAAATTTTTTTGTCAGAATTACCATTTTTACTCTCTTTATCAGCTTCTCCTATATTTTTGATATTTTTTCTGTCATTTACCTTTATTTTAGAAGTGATTGTACATATTGCTTCTATTAGAAATTTAACTAGCTGGGTTTCAAAAATCTATTGAGGTCTGAAATCTCTTCTCATAACTGTGATTTTTTTTTTCTACTTCCCTGGAAATGGGTAACATTTTCATTCTAAAATACTGCATCTTATATACTGTCAGGATAAGATTCTTAAGCTGTAGTATTAAATCATAAATTAATTAATAAAATTAATCTAAAGAGAAAGAAATTGATAAGTATATCTCCTAAATTCAAAATAGAACATTACACTTATTTACCTTCCATCACTACTTAATCACGAAGTATTTCTCCAACTTTTATGTTAGAACAGAGTAAATGGAAGAATTTCTTTTGACCAGCTAAACCATATTAGACTTCCAAATTCAGGAAGTAGAGAGAATATTGGATCACAGAGTTGATTCTGATTAATATTTAACTTTTACTCTGTGTACATGCATATAATCATATATAGATCCGACTGCTATTTGTAGAAATGTATGTGGGCAGTCTCTCTTTCATCCATTTTTTTAGATTTAAATTATAAGCCTTTAATCTACCTTTCATAATTCAGAAAAGCACAATACAAAAAGGTCCCAGAATTTTTCTATTCTAAGATTCTTAACACAAGTTTACTTTTTTATTTCTTCTTTTTAGATATACATGGCAGGAGAGTATGTACAATATGTCAGAATGTACTCTTTTATCCACTTTCAACTTGGTTCTTCCTCTTCCTTTATCTGTCCCAACAATTTATCAATCCTCCACAGGGTAATCCTGACAACCTAGTATTATTAACCCATACTTTCTCCATATTTTCTTTTTAAAAATTGAATAGATTTTGCACACATATAAAATACCCAGTGGAAACCTATCCAAGTGACATGATTTTTTTTTAATAGGCAGACAGAGTAAAGGTACACAATATAAAAATCATTGTATGCATGGGAGGGGTGTGTCCATATCTGAACATTACCTATCATGTATTTATGAGCAAAGATTTTCTAAAAATTACTGGTCTGAAAATGTTTATGACTTGAAAAAAATCTTACTTTTACCTAATGAATATATTATTTGTAATTAAATAGGGTTTATATGGACCATTTTGGAGTTTAAAACTTATACTTTTATTTTGTCATTTAAAACAAAATATTTTTCAAAAACAAAACATTTTTAAGACAAATAAAACCATGACATTTTTTAGAAGTAGTTCTGGCTCATTACAGTTAATGTTTCTATAATAATTATAAATAACCACATTTGATGTGATGAATATACTCTGTGGCAAAGCAAAGAAGCATTTAACTCCCTTAAGTTAATTGCATTTGTGTAAATGGAATGGGCTTTGTCTAGGCTGTCTTTTAATGAACTAGATTTTATGTTCAAGAGTGAGCATAATCCCTTGGTTCAAGAACACTGAGATGAAAAGGGGGTTGTTTCTCCAAATTAGAGCTGAGTTTACTTTGTAGTTTTTGTTGATGAGCAGCTGCTGAATGCACTTGACTCATTTGAAAATTCCACTCTCAAAATTAACATTTATCTTTGCCACCTACTTCAGGCAAGCTTTTTCAGTTGTTTTCAAACATGAATTTTCCCCAGGAGTATAAATAGGTTTACCTAGTGATAATTCAATTCCATGTATGTTCCTTGTGTGTTTTGAAATAATAATTCTTCTTAGATTCCCTTGGAAAATACATAAGATGTTTGTATAAATCTTGGCCTTAAGGAATTAGACTAGTTAGTGAAATAAATTGCATTCACTAGAAGTAATTAGAGAATATCATAGATGAATACTAATTATATATATTTTATGTATATAATCCTAATAGATGCCCATATTTTGGGTTCTTTTTCTATTTTTAAGGAGTCTTACAGATATTGTAAAGTTGTGCCATCACCCTGCCATCTTCTCAGAATTGATTAGTATATCTCAAATAAGCAATTTTGAGTATTTGAGGGCAGTTTCATGGAAGAAAGGATATTTAAATATCTTCCAAAGGATGGACAGAGTTTACATGTTTGAGAATTAATCTGATGATTGAAATTGTTGAACTTGCTATAATTACAATAAGATATATTCCATGCATATATAATCCTATCAAAATAGATTCTACAGTCGTGTATAACTAAAAATAACCAATAAAAAAGGCACAAATATATCTTTTTTGAAATCATGAATGTATTTGGGCCACATTTTAATCTGGTTCTTTTTTTCTTTCATTTATCGTTTCCTGATACAATACTTAGGTAATAGATGCATAGCTTTGATTTCAAAGCAGAAAGGAGTAGGGACACTCAACAAGCCTAGAGATCTTTTTCATCTTCTACAAGAAGCGCTCAGGGCCTTTTTTGACTTTAGATGTTGAGCCCCAGGGTTTCATTCTATGTCCCTCTTTCCCTGTGATTCCCCAGCTCTCCAGTGTTGGCCTCAGCTCTCTGCACAGCCTCTCTCAGGGAAAATGTAGCTTTCTGGGGCCTTAACACTGCATCCGTAGCATGCTAGAGTACCATACTTAGTGTCTATATGAATAATGAAGCTTTACATTAAAAACTTTTATACAATTTAACCCAGATACCAACCTGCTTTGAAAGTGGTCCAGATAATGCATCCATTTTCCTACTTTCTAAAACCATTTTGAGGCTAGGGTTAGGGTCCAGTTTATAACCTAGAGGAAGGTTGTGGTTACTTAGTAGAAATATGGAATAATTTACCAGTGATTATTTCTAAGCAGCATTCCCCTGTACTAGCTGAGATTTTGCCAATCATAAAGTCTCAACTTCAAAATGCCCTGGGTCTTTATAAAGAGTAAGATTTAGTACTCATACAACATGCTAATAATTTCTATAATAAACATTATCATAAATATATTTGCTCTGATTCCATCATTGTAATGAGCATGTTGTTTTCATTTTTAGTTTTATATCATTTAAAAGCATTTTATCTTATAATTACTATAATGATTTATTATCACCAATATTTTTAAGAACATTATCCAATTTTTTTTAAAACATTAGCATCTCAGAATCACAGGCAGAATATTTTACACTAATGTTATTTGTTTCAATAGACTGTATTATTCACCAACTGAACAAAATGAAGTGACTGAATGTCTATTTATTGGTTTCTCCACTATAATGAGAGATGATTAATATCCACTCCACAGGGCTATTCTAGGGATCAAGTGAGTCATGATGTACAAAGTGCCCAGAACACTGCCTGATGCCCAACAGGCACCCAGCCCAACAGGCTGTGACCACCAACAGCATCATTAACATGTGGGGTTCTCTAGTGCAAATGTCCATATGTCTACTCTTGTCTTAACTGCTTCTCTTGTTGAATAAATTGGATCATTCTGAATTAAAAATGAAATTCAATTATTTTATTAGTTTTTTCACTTGATGAAATGAATTAATAAAAAGGAATATCACAACTTACCAGAAAAAAATGAGTTTTTTTTCAGTTTTTTATTAAAGGCCAGGATTTTCTAAGGTAGGAAGTGTTCCAGATAGTATGGCAATTTTTCTTTATTAAGGAATAGAAATAATGGATACAGAATTCATGGTATTCTTTTTGTTATGATGCATTTTTCAGATGGAAATAGTTAGGAGCAAGTAATACTGAAATATTAGTTTAGAAGAATGAAGGAAAGAAAATTCTAGAACTCTGGGTTAATATGTTCCAACTGGGGAAAGGATCATTTTATAGTCCTTGAAGTTTAAGGGTTGACAAGATGAGCTTTGCTTTAACAAAAGTCTGGAAGAAGTAAAATTTAAACTTGGAACAAGTACATTCATCAAAATTCCACTCAATTGTGGAAATTTAGAACCTAAAGGACCTTAAAAATCATTCAGTTTTAACTGTGCATCATGTTACAAGAGTCAATATGATCACATACAGGAATACAGCAGTCAGGGAAGAACTTGGCCTTAGAACCCTGAGCCTCAGCATTTCTAAAATTTGATTCCATATTAATTTCAGATAGGGTCAAAAGACATTTTCAGGCTCATCAACTATGAACTTTTCTTCTCATTCACACCTACAATGCCATATCTTACGTTATATAGTGCAAATTACTTGGTGGAATATACTATTTTCAGTGAAATGTTCTACTGTACATTTGTTGTATTCTGGTATCTCCTAGGATGGAGATCTAATTAAGAGAATCAAGTTCATAAGTTTGAGGCAAAAGAATAACTTCTATTCTTAATAAGAAATTACTGTTTAGAAGAATTATTGGAAGAATTCTTTTCTATTCTTGCTTTATTCTCTTTCCACAAATCAAGTGTAGAAGGTAATTTTGTCAAAATAATAAGAGCAATTACTATATTTGAACAAATAATAACTATAAATTATGGAGAATTGTGTGATGCTGTTTACTATGTGGTTCTTGTATATCTACATACATTGTTTATTTTAACTCCTACAATAATCCTATGACATAGGTATCACTATGTCCAATTCATAGATTAGGAAAACAAGGCTTAGGAAGGGCTCATAATATGCTTAAGGACATGGTTAATAATTACAACCAAGATCTTTCCAACTCAAATTCCCATGTGTCTTTAACCACTAGTGTAGAGTTTTCTGTTTCCTAAAAGTGTTCTTAAAGTATCTATTTATACACACAACTGCTGTAACTATTGCCTTCATTATTTCTATGTATAAAAATGTAAATGACTTTTAGTAAGAAACTTACAAAGCTGCATGCATGAATTCACTCTGGCATCTAAAACAATGTTACAATATACCTTTTGCCTTGCTGCTTTACAAGTGAGTTATTTTTGCCCTTTTTACTATCCCTGATTTTCTTCAAAATAGATTGAGTAAAAAATATATGTAGATAAGTAAGAGATCTACTTACTTCCAAGAACAGTACCCGTAAAGTGCACAATTCAGAATGAGCAATTTCTTCCTAACTTTCCATGGTTATTCTTGGGTTGCATGAATATTCTTGGGTTGCATGACCAGCAGCCTGGGAGAAAGCTCGCTGGGTGACAGTTCTGAAGACATGGGAGAGGAATTCTAAGGAGAGGGTGAAACTTCATGTTTCAAATTGTTCACCCCAGAAAAGAGAAGAAAAAGATCTGACTACCTGTTTTCTGGAGCTTGAGGATATGTATGAAGGAGATACTGGTGTCTACTCCTCCTCTGAAGACTTCTTAGAACAGTGCTTTTGCTTAAGGAGCTCACAAAGGCATGGCAAGAGGGGTCCTGTTCTGTGGTGCCAGGGAAGAAAGTGGACGCAGTGCCGTTCATGATTCCTGTTCTCCAAAGCCCTTGGAGATGAAGAAGAAGCATGAGTTCAGAGGAGAAGGCAGGAACCACGACCCCACCCAGGAGATAAGTAGACAAAGCAAGATTGATGCCCACCATGAGAGAGCCAGCGTGTCTCAGCAGAGTTATACTAAGAAGTGTCTCTGTCTCACCAAGAAGATGCCAAAGATGGACCCAAGAAAACCATCCATATCTTTGGTTGGGAACCCTCCAGAATGTAAAGACCTTTTGCAACTGAAAAGGATAGTGTGCACCAGTGTGGACCAGAGTTACTAGATGGAGCTGGTGTGGGATCAGATTTACTTCCCCATCACCATCACATGGCCTGGTCAGCTAAACCTTCAGACACAGTGAACCCCAGACAGGAAGGAGAAGGTTTATGACCCAAAGTCCACGTTGGCTATCTATCCACTTCAAGAGCTGGTGTGAGAGAAGGAGAGGAAAGTCAGAAGGTGACTCTTCCTCATATTAGGTCCCCAGAGGAGGTAGTCTAAACTAATTTAAGATTAAAGCTGCACAGATGCCCTTATGTGATGGGGAAGGAACATTAGACAGGGTGTTATTAAAGGGAGTGACCAGAGGAAAATCAAGATGTTCATGTTCTGCCCCTATTACCTCCTCAGTAAACCAGGTGCCTTCACACTGAGGAGAGTTAGCATGCTATAAATTTTGCTTCTTTTCTTCCTTAAAGCTTTCATGCTGCATTTGGCACATTATCAGTGATTTTAGTTTAAGGTGTGCACACCAATTATTAAATTTGGCATATTTTGATTTGGCAGCTGCTATATAATTCACTCAGTTCTAGGTAACATACAAGACACAGAGGCAAGTAAGAGAAAGCAAAGCCTCCCATTCCAAGAGTTTATAATCAATTGGAGGAAATATATAAGCACTTCCCAAGTTATACAGAAAAATGCTAATTTTTCTACCATGAGTAAGAAACAAACAAATAAAACAATACATTTGTGCAATGTTGGAAATACTAAATATCCATATGTTAGACCTCAAATTTTCTTGAGCTACCTCCTATGCGTTCTCTTTGAATCCATATTTTAGAAGTTACGTCTGGCCATAACTTCTAATTATTACTATTAATAAAATATGAGAGCACACAAAACATCAGTGAAAGTAGTTACTATTTGGAAGGCTTCTACAATTGGAGGCAAGCTGAAAAGACCAGGGCCCTCTTGTTTGCTGTTTCCAGCATCTGAAGCTAGAAGACAAGAATCTGCTTTGACCAACTCTTGCTGATGTGAACACCTTCGCCCCTTTGGCTCCAGGAGAGTCCCATCAGCCCTTCCTGGACTCCCTGGGCTCTGATGCCTTGCCTGGACAGTCCCTACTGTCTATCATCTGGCTTTCCAGAAACTGTGTTCTCTTCCTGTCAGTCCAGACTTCTTTCTTTATCTGAAGCCACAATTGCCTCTAAGCAGCAACTGAACCTCACTTGATTGCTTTTAGGCTTCCCTGGCTCCTAGCAAAGAACACTTAGGAACACTCATTCTAAAACATCACACATACACAGAGATCTAAAAACATTTTGAATTATAGTGACTAATATATCCCTGTATATGCACCTGATTTAAATTGTAAATTAGAAAATCACATCTAAAATGAAATCAAGGTATTTTTTATGTCCAGAAATAAATATTGGACTCATTTGAGAATACTTTAAGTTGACGTCAGAGATTTTAATACAATTTTGTTGATGAGGGAAAAATAATATAACAAACAAAACACTTGTAAATGTTTAGGTATCCTCTTAAATATATTAATATGATAAGATAAAACTTAGTCCTCAAACTGGAACAGAGCAGTTAAGGTAGCATGAGCTGGCAGATAATCAAACTAAGGCTGGCTAATTAAATTGTACTGCAGCAGATAACAATGCAGTTGATAATGCCCAGCATATTCCATGATTGTCACAAATTGCTGTTACTTATGAAACAGAGCAGTAGCTTTCCACTTGAATATTTTCCAGAGCAAAGAGAACTGCTTGTATATGCACATAGGCTCACAGGTGCTTGGTAGCTATTTCTAAATATTTAGGGGTTATTTTAGTATGCATAACTAGCTTTATTTTTTTTCCATATGAATCAACATTGTTAAGTGCTTCATCACTTGCAAGATTAAAGTCAGAAAGCTGACATATCCTGTCTCCACCAGGAATAAGCATGTGTGCATATATATTTTATATAATCTTTCACTCATATTACTGAGTAGATTAGAGCATGGTGCTAATAATGAGTTCTAACTCTTTGGCTGGAGCTATACTTTAACACATTATCTAACAAACATCTTTAAAACTAAGTAAACTCACGGTCTATGGAATGTGCTTCCTTACGGGAACCCTTCCCAACACTAGAATTACATGAGTATATTACTAGATAGTACTGTAGCTATTACCTTGAATTGAAATTTCAACTAGGTGATGGCTGAACATATTTTGGCTGGTTAGGTCCCATTGTCATAGAACACAGGAGCTATGAGTCTGATCGTTTGGCTTGTGCCCTACTGGCAAAATACAATACAAACCACTTCTACATGTTTTTCTCAGAGTTAAAGATGAGAAAATTAGCCATATTAAAAATGTGCCTAAAGTTATAAATGGCTACAGACCTCAAATTTGTTTAACACTCTTAATCTTAAACTTTAGATAACCAGAACACTAGTTAGTCAACTCAGTAGGAAAGCTTATCAAGTGCATAACATGTGGTAGACAATCTATTCCCTGAAGTAGAAGATCTAGGTCTAATAAGTACTGTTTCAGCTGATAATAGAACCAGGGAATGATCATTTCCCTCAAGATATTGTTTACTCTGTGCCATTATATATTGGTCATATCTGAGAATTTGAACTTGGACTGGAATTTTGGGCAATGGTAAAACTAAGACTACGGAGACTCTTGGAAATGAACTAAATGTATTTTGTATTGTGAGATGGGCATGAACTTGGGTGTCCTAAGGGTGGAACATTGTGGTTTCCATATTTGGTATCCCCCCAAAGCTCATGTATGAGACAGTGCAAGAATATTCAAAGGTAAAATGACTGAATCTTGAGAGATATAATCTAATTGGTGGATTAATAACACTGGGTGGTAACTGTAGGCAGGTAGGATACAGCTGGAGGAAGTATGTCACTGGGGACATGACCTTGGGATATATATTTTGTCCCTAATGAGTAGAGCTCTCTGTGATTCCTGGTTGCTTTCCAGAGCTGCTTTCCATTGCTGTTCCCTTCTACCATGATATTCTGCCTCACCTTGGGCCCAGATTTATAGTGTTAGTCAACCATAAACCAAATCTCTGATATCATTAACAAAATGAGTTTTTCCTGTTTTTAATTGTTCTTGTTGGGTTTTTTTGGTCAGAGTGACACAAAGCTGACTAAAGCAGATATGCTTACACATCTGTATGATCTCTCTTCAAAGTGCTTTAAAAAGTTATATATTTCTAATTTTTAGTGACTACTTAATTAATGGCTGAATACCTCGAACAGACTGAAGTCCATGAAAAAAACGAACTTGTTAATTTTCACTCTGCATTGTATATATAGTACTTCATAGAGTACCAGGCAAAATGTAAATGCTCAAGTATTTACTAAACATGAATAAACGAATTTAAGACTTCTGGGCCTCAGTGTCTCCATATTCGAAATATATAGATAACTATATGACGTTGGAGTGGCATTCAGATTTCTCACATCTTTAAGGATGATGGACTACCATTTCCTGTTCTCTATCCTTCATAAGGTTAGCGTCTATTTGGAAGTGGAAAAAGTATACAACTCTATCAGAGATAAAGATAGCCAACAAATCAATCATTCTTTTGTGAATTAAAAAAAAATGAACAAGGAAACTATGTCAGCATGTAGGATTTGGCAAGGAGGACACATTTGGAAAATGGAAAGGATATATAGGTGGACATTTCCATGTTAGTCATGGGAGAATGCAGAGCAGAAGACATGGTCAAAAGGGATGTGAGGTGTGTTGGGGGAATGTGAAGTTTTTTCCTGTATGTACATGTTTGTGTGATTAAAATCTCTAACTTATTCTTCTCTTTGTTTCTCTACATAATTAAATGGTGGAGTAAGTGTTATAGAGCAGATCCTTGTGACTGACTTCATCAGAATTACTTAATTATATTCACTGGTTCCTGGAAATCCAGATAACAAATATCACATCCCAAATCTCGGGCAAGCCGAATGACAATGCAAGGCTCTTCAGGAGGAAAAATGGCTATCCCCATCATGCTGTGTGGAGGCAGGTCTTGACAATAGAGATGTCTGCCTCCTTTCAAAGATAAAGGGGAAATTTTCAAGTCCTTTAATCCTGAAAAGCAGGTAGATAGTAACCGTTTATAATAGCCTCCGAAATGACCAGAAGGAGAATTCCAATTGCCTTAATGATTAAAAGTAAGACTTGAAGTCAAGAAATTCAAAGCCTGTTTACAAAGCCATGCCCTTCACATTTATGTAAGGATATATGTGATCACAGGTACACAATTGCACAAGTCCAACAGCCTCATGGCACAATGCTTTTGATTCATACCACTGAAATCAAAAAGAAGAAACTCAAGTTGAAATAACAGCCACTAAATGCATCTAGAATAAAAAAAAGTGCTACAGCTAAATGCACACACAATAAAAACAACAAAAAAATGCTTTGTTTAATATGAAGGGTGAAAACGGGGGTTAATTGTGGGTAATTTTTCAAAAAGAAAATCAACAAAGTATTTTTCAACAAGTAGAAGACCATATTGTGTGTGTTCTATAGTTTTGATTGAGGACACATAAAGTATTTAAGTATAAATATTAAACTGATGAAAAATATGTCTTTTAGTGAACTTGGGTGGATCCTTTACTTTTGGATTTAAGTACCTAGTCCTTCCTGTTAGGCTACACTTAACATGTGCAAACTACAGAACCTCCTAGAAGAAAACACCGGAAATGTTCCATGGTACTAGAAGGGAGAAGGCTTTATGGAACAAGATCCCAAATGCACAGGAAACAAAAGCACAAGTAAACAAATGGGATCATATCAAACTAAAGAGCTTCTGTACCACAAAACAAATAACCAACAGAGTGAAGAGAAAAATCTACAGAATGGGAGAAAATATTTGCACACTGTATAAGATTCAGAATGTGGGATCTAAGTCGAAAGCAAAATAAGTTACCAGAGGCTGGGGAGGTGAGAAGTGAGGGAATGCTGGGGAAAGTTTGTTATGGATCTTAAGTTACATTAGATAGGAGAATAGATTCTGTTGTTCTATTGAATATTGGGGTGACTACAGATGTAGTCTATAGATCTTTGAATGTTTTCCCTACAAAGAAATGATATATGATTGAGGAGATAGACATGCTTACCCTCAATTGAACTTCATGCAATGTATTCATGCATCAAAACATCATATGATAGTGCAGAAATATGTATGATGTTATGCATCAATTAATAAAATAAAGAAAAGAAACAACAGCCTGATTAAGAAGTAAAATAACCAAGTACCTTAACAGACACTCCACCAAAGGAGATATACACATGGCAAAGAAAATTCATAATAGTAAAATAGTCTGGCGGAGCTCTTGTCATATCCATCAATATTGTGCAAGGGTACTCATCTCCTCACTGAGAGCCTCCCCAACATTTTCCTGTTTCCACTTTTGTAATACAGGTTCAGCTTTCCTAATTTGAAAGTCCAAATCCAAAATGCTCCAAACTTTCAAGGATCAACATGGCTCCACTAGTGAAAAATCCCACACTTGACTTCATGAAGTGGATCACAGTCAAAATGCTGGGCACACCAAAAATATCACATGAAATTACCTTCAGGCTATGTACATTAGGTAAACATGAAACATGAATAAATGAATTTTTTAGCCTGTGTCCTATCCCCAAGACAGCTCATTATGTATGTGCAAGAAATCGGAAATCTGAAAACCTTCCAGTTCCAAGCATTCTGGATAAAAGATGTTCCCTGACCCTTTTCAAACAAGAAGAAACCAGACTCCTACTCCACTGAATTCATTTACGTATTTGTTCGGTACGAGGCTCTGTATCGAGCAGCTTCAGCATTTCTATCCTGTACCTCTGAAAAGCAAATCTATCAACTGGGACGTGTTTGCAGTTCTTTTTTCTGTTGGCCTGGATGAATGAAATCAAAACACTGTATTCAGAAAGTAATAGGGTTAGTTCTCGGTTTCCCACTCGAATCTGTTAGGTTATTATTCATTTGCTTTTGTGTGAATTCCATGTTCCCCCTTCATTTAGTCGACTTGGTTTGGATTATTTTTCAAATAACATGTATTAAAGGAAAAAACCATACTAGAAAACATACCAAGAGGTGTCACCCCTGATCACCCTACTCTTTTCCCTGTTTCCTTTATTTTCCATCTCATTTCAAATCATCTCTGTCAAAACAGGCTGCTCATTTTACTCTTTTATTCCTCATGTTCACCACCCTGAATAACATGATTTCTGGATTAGAAATGACTCTTTAGATAACAAATTATATCTCCTATAAAAGGACGTACTTTGCTTAGCTACTCATAATTAAGAGCAAACTAAAGCAATCAACCTCAAATAATTTTCTCCTATTCTAAAATAAGGAAATTAAGGTAAACCTTTTTCTAAATCTGCTCTGTTGGAAAGCTCTTGCTAAGATTATATACATATATATATACACACACACACACACACACACACACACACACACACACATATATACACACACATACGTGTGTGTGTGTGTTTAGTTTCTTAAGAGCATATTTGGAAATTAAACATTTATTCTGCCTTTCCTATATAAAAATGCATGTGAGGGTAATTAAAAAGTTGATGAGAATGAGTTATTTATGAAATAATTCTAAGAAATTCATAAAGAATTTTTAAAACACGCAATATTTTTCCTAATAATGTGATAGATTTGACAACATTCACCAATGTTGTTAAACTTATTAGGAGAAGGCCAATAAAAAATCTTATAAAGATTAGGTCAAGTTGACATGAATTCAAGAGTCAATCTTGGCATCACAGAAAGAGGGACAGAATCCTCCAGAACTTATGAGTCATCTGATAGTGCTTAGGAAGTACATCCCCACCTAGGAAACATTCTTGCCCAAAAGAAAGCAGTGACGCATCTGAGTCAAACTTCCAGCTCATAGGAAATTCACACAGTAAACGAGTGTGTTTCAAACGAAACCATGATGCCAATGTCCAGATGCTGGGAAATGCCAACAAATAAGTGGAAAGAAAAAACAAGGAGGAAGTCGTTAAAGACTAACAGGGAGAGAGAGAGAGAGAGAGAGATATCAAACGATGGAGTTATAGACTCAGTATCATTATTTAAATAAGTGCATTGAATACATTTACAATACATTCAGAGAAATTAACACTATAAAATTCTTCATTAAGAAGTTATTGTTTTGAGATATGATCACAGTACAGTAGCATTGTGATCACATTGTTTAAAATCCTTACCCCTTACAGATACATTCTTGCATGCTCAGGAGTAAAATTATATTATACCTAAGACCGGAATTAACATTTTCCAATGAAGTAACAGAGCAGGAATATAGATGAAACTAAATTGGCCATGTATCAATAATACTGAAGTATCCATTTTACATCTGGAAATTTTCATGAATAAAGGTTTTTTAAAAACCAGATAACACTGGGTTTTTTAACAACTATTTATATGATGTAAAATATTTTTTAAAGTCTGCAGCTATTCAATATTTGCTCTGCTAAATTTGATGGAGGTAAGGAGGTTCTAATATTTATGAAGATGAATTTCACCTTTCATTACCTCCTGACTTGACGTATCAGTTATTCTCAAGTCCTGTGGCCTGAACATAGAGAGACTACAGGGCAAACATGCTGACCCAGGACTTATTTTTTTAATTAAATTTTTTATTTATATATAGCAGCATAATGCATTACAATTCTTATTACACTTATAGAGCACAATTTTTCATGTCTCTGGTTGTATACAAAGTATATTCAAACCCATTCATATCTTAAAATGCTATTGCTTATTTGAAATTGAAATTCTCTTGGATCAGTTTTCTCAAGAAGCCAAAGGTTTTTTTTTTTACACTTTAGACTTGAGTTATTTTCATATTATGAAAAACTTTAAAACTTAAGATGTGAAAAGTTTTAACATAACATATTGATCCAGAGTAATATTAAAATGGCATTTTATTAGAAACTCTGGAAACAGCAACTTCTTAACATACGGTTACTCTATTTCGATACTTTTTGTAGCATGTCCTCAGAGACCTCATCTCCTTTATCAAGACCTCTCTTGGTAAAACCATGGTACTAAAATAGAAAGGATTCCAGAACTGCTGATTCTCAGGACGGCAATTCAGTTCTCATGGCTTGATGAAGAATTTCTTTTTAGATACCACATGTATATTTTTCTAAACATAAGGCATACTCTGAAATTAATACCTCCTACAACAAGACTTGATTTTGTCCCCTAACATCAGACATTGGTCTAGCTGACTTCTGATTTAACTGAGGTTATTTTGAGAAGTCTCATAAGAAATTAGTCCTTCGGAAATAGATACCATTGCTTATTTCTAGAGATCTGTAAAACAGAGATTTTGATAGGGACCCTGACAGTTCCTACCTAGTACTTTAGATACCCATTAGGGTCTTGGTTTGGTTTCACATATGAAAAGTTGTTTCAGGGTTACAGTAGACTTAATTGAAGATAATAAAGGATGTGTATAATTAGATGAAAGGCTCCTGACTTTGCTGGGTGCAACCTTTGTTAAACAGCAGTTTCCTGTGTACAAATAGCTTGGAAATTGGAAATTATTCAGGAAATTGCTCAAAAATGACAGAATGGCGTAATATTTTAATGTCAAGTAGTTTAAATAGTTGTACTGGAGACATACAAAACCCAGAGGTCAATTCAGAATTGCATAATTGAGTTGTATACTTCAGTGTCTAAAATCTATTCTAATAGAGGAGGTTTAAAGTTTAATAATAAAATACCTAGGAAGAGAGATTTAAAAATGACTAAAGAAAAAAAAAACAACTTGACTACAAAATGGACAAAACTGCAAAGGAAAAGCGAGACATTACTGTTACTAGATAAAAGTTTTTCAAGTCATATATTTCAAAGACAAAATGGCCTCCAACTATGGAGTGAAGACAAAGTTATCAAAAATTCTGAAAGATTAGAATCATCATTTCTGAATTAGGCATGGTGAATCTCAGAGGAGTTCTGAACCATGGAAACTAGAACTAGCCAGTCAGAATTTTTCCTGCTTTAAATCACCAAACACAAACATGACTTGAATCACTCAATTATAAAGAAAAAAAAATTTACTTAAACAGGTAAGATCCATTCATTTCTATGTAAGAATGTGGAAGACTGTATTTTTTTTGCAAGAGAAATAAGACAGATGTGAATCCTGACATATTTATAATCACACTATGAAAAAAAAAACAGAAAATTCCACAAATTCTGGCTCAAGAACTAAGATGCTTTTATGCTGTAAACTATGAAAGTAGTACTTTTGTAATAACAGCTTTACCTTTTTTACATTAAAAATTAAATCTATTCTCAGCTCCTATATAAAATAGTAGCTGTTCCATTAGCAGTATACCGGTAGTTAGGCAATACATGGTATGAGATAGAAACATGACTCTTATTTCCAGTGACTTTTATATTTTCATATTGTGTCTTTTACATCTTTTTTCTTAAAGAAGGACAGTGTAGAATTCACAGAGAAGGATGTAGAGGCTGGTTAATATCCCAAAAAACATGTCAGAGTATAGTAGCTTCAATGGCCTAGGTAATCTTGTAAATATTCTGTCATTATTCTTTGTATGATCTCATCAAATAAGTGCTTAAATTCTGAGATAGGCAATATGAGACTAGATTCCAAATCTACCTATTCTTATATCTTCAGTGTTCTCGTGAATATGGTTTTGTATGTGGGGGACTTACTGAAATGCTTTTGCTATGTGTAACTCAACTGACTTTTAGATGTGGTGGGTTCTGCTAACAGGAAATCTGTTTTGCAAATCTGAGGTGTAGAAATTGGAGAAAGATAAGTACTGACCAATGGAAAACTGATAAATCTGAGTAGGCAATGAGCAAACATTAAGAGGCAGATGAGGAGAGAGACTTGGTAAGATAACGAAAGTCCATACATTCAAATAAGACCCACTCCTGAATCTCTTTAAGGACCATTCATTTCATAAAATGCCAAGAGTATATTGATTGTTTTATAGGAAAAAACCCCTAAAAACCTCTAGTAAGTATACTAAGTTCTGTATCTAGACTGATAAAAACAAAACAGATCAATTAAAAGATTCAAAGTCTGGTAGAGAAAAGGGGGAAACATATTAGCAATTAAGGATGGAAGGAATCTGAAGATATCCAGCTTTGGGAAAGGAAAGAGTGTTCCAGCTGACATCTGTTATAGAAGCATTTGCAGGTATTTATATACTTAATGCATTTTAAAGTTAATGATGCTTCTAGTTTATTTGTAAGGTATTTGGAAAGAAAGTAGAGCTGCAAACTTGTAAACCAAAAAGCTTTTTGCCCCATTTTAGTAACAACTTCTGGAGGAACCATGAGATAGCACAGCTGTCACTCATTATCTGTCTTCCTTAGAATGAGAGACTTCAAGCATCCTGTTACCTTTACTAAGATTATATGCTTCATAGATACTATATTTTATCTTAAAATAAAATTGTGTGCATAATATAAGACCTGAAAGTAAAAAGAAAATAAATATGTATCCATAGAAATGTACAACCCTTTTTAGTTTGACTGTTTAATTTTGGTATTACTTCAAAGAATTGACTAAAGAAACATTTTTATCATGTAATCCCAATGTCAGTTTAAGATATTATCAGGGAAAGCGACAATGTTTAGCAAACAAAAGGGATTCTGAAGATAGAAAACGAAGACCATTATAAGAATGTTTTCTTTTACATAGAGGAAGTATTTTTATCTTCCATTTGTTTTTTAAATCCCAGGAAAGAAAACATCAAGAGAACTGGTTAATCTACCCTAAATCCCTTCTCGAGAAATCTCTGCCTCACCCTGTACTCTGCTCAAGGCTTGGGAGGACCACTTTTCCATTTCTTGCTTAGGGAACCTAAAGCCTCAGGTTTAGCAGATTTTGTATCAATTTTGAAGTTTGGTTTTCAGAGTTGCTACATATTATGTATCCAGTTTTTTTTAAGAGAGAGAGAGAGAGAGTTTTTTTAATATTTATTTTTTAGGTTTTGGCAGACACAACATCTTTGTTTGTACGTGATGCTGAGGATCGAACCCGGGCCGCACGCATGCCAGGCGAGCACGCTACCACTTGAGTCACATCCCCAGCCCCATGTATCCAGTTTTAACAAAAGAAAAATATGAGGCATGTAAACAAAGTGGAAAGCAAGGCCTAATAAAGGAAAGGCAGTGAGAGTTGGAAACTGTCTCCAAAATAGAGCTCAGTGCTTTACTAGGTAAAGTCTTAAGTCAGAGAGTATAAATATGTTCAAAAAAGTAAAGCAATTAAGTCTAAACCACCGAAGGAAAACATGAGAATGATATCTCAACACATAGAGAATATCAATAGATGGGCTGGGCTTGTGGCTCAGTGGCAAGAACACTTGCCTGGCACAGGCAAGGTCCTGGGTGAGATCCTCAGCACCACAGAAAAATAAATGAGTAAAATAAAGGTATTGTGTCCAACTATAACTAAAAAACAAATATTAAAAAAGAGAATATCAACAGAGTCAAAAACTAGAGGGACTAGGGCTGTGGCTCAGTGGCAGAGCACTTGCCTAGCATGTGTGAGGCACTGGGTTCGGTCCTCAGCACCACATAAAAATAAATAAATAAAGATATTGTGTTCATCTACAACTAAGAAAAAGAAAGCATAATAACTGAAATAAAAAAATTGTCCAGAGGAACTGGCAGAATAAGTCATTGGTAAATTTAGTCTGAGGAATTAAAAGGAAGAAAATGAAGAGACTCAGAGCTTGTGGGACACCACCAAGTCTATCAACATAACACATAATAGGAGTTCTGGAGGGAAAAGAGAGAATAAAGGAAAAAAGGCATATTTGAAGAAATAAAGGCTGAATGCTTCCAAAATTTAGTGGAAAGTGCTTCACAAACTCTAAGTAGGATAAACTCAGAGATATCCCAACCAAGACACATAAGAAGCCAACTGTTACAGACAAAAAGAGCACCTTCACAGCAGAAAGAGAGAAGCAGTACATCAGGCACAAGGATCCTCAAGATCCAGAGGCCCGAGGGCAGTGAGACGACATATTCAAAGTGCTGAATTTTAAAAAAGATGGTTATTTGAGAGTTCTAAGTCTGGTAATACTCCAGAACTGAAAGCAAAATTAAGACATTCTCACACAAGTAAAAACACAATTTGTTGATATAGACCTACCATCAGCAAGTACACAGGGAACTCCTGAGGCTAAGATGAAAAAGTACGAGGGAGTAACTCAAGTGCCCATGAAGAAATAAAGATCACCTGTAAAGGAAGCTACATAGGTAAATATAAACGGCAATACACATGTGTATTTTTGTTTGTGTCTCATTTCTATCCCTGACTTTAAAAAGAAATCACATGAAGTAATTATTATAAAACTGTTGATGTTATTTGATATTAGTTGGAACCAAATTGATGTAATTTAAGATGTTCTTTACAACTCCAAGGAAAACAGTAAGAAAATAAATTTTTCAAATACAGTAAAAGATATTACAAGGGAATAAAATGGTAGCCAAAAAAACTCTATAAAACATTAAAGATGAAGAAATAAAGGAATAGAAGAACTAAAAAGTATAAGGTACTGTGATAGACAGAGTAATACCCCCCCATGTTCATATCTTAAACCAGAATCTTAGAATGTTTTACCACATATGGCAAGGAGGAATTTGATTTTTGTTCTACCATGCTATCCAGGTATCTCCTTATTGTATTTAATTATGTATCTTCAATAAATGTCTTTTCTAATGATGAATTTTCTGTGTAGTCTAACCCTTTACTTAAAACCATACTATCAGGCCTGGAGCAGTGGAGCTCACTTATAATCCCAGCTACTAAGGGAGATGAGGCAAGAAGATCACAAGTTCAAGGACAGTCTGG
This sequence comes from Ictidomys tridecemlineatus, assembly GCF_052094955.1. Classification (NCBI taxonomy): domain Eukaryota; kingdom Metazoa; phylum Chordata; class Mammalia; order Rodentia; family Sciuridae; genus Ictidomys; species Ictidomys tridecemlineatus. Next base: position 13,434,528 of record NC_135484.1, on the reverse strand, counting down.
GCAATTCAGTGAGACCCTGTCTCAAAATAAAAAGTTGAAAGGGCTGAGGATGTAGCTCAATGGTCCACATCCCTGTGTTCAATCCCTAATATTACCAAACCAACCAAACAAACAAATAAATAATTGTACTGCTATATTGAGGTTGTCATTTATTAACAGAGCTCTCTTATACTTGAATAGGAATTCGATAATGGCCTTCAGAAAGAGCCAAGTTTCACTTCAGCTCCCTCAAAAGGACTTAGTGCACAAACATGCACAAAAAAGAGACAGTTACAGAAAGTCTTTAGGATAGAACTGACTTTTACTAAATTCTAAGACCAGCAAAATTTATTTTTATTGTTCTATCTCCTTTGTTTCTTGTGATAAGAAAAATTAACAATACTTTTCCTATTAAATTTTTAAGTGTATAATGCATTATTGTTGATTTTAGGTATGATATTCTACAGCAGGTTTCTAGGATTCATTCGTCTTTTTTTGACCAGAATTTAACCACTTGTTTCCTCTCTCCTCAGTTCCTATAATAGTTATTACACTTTTCAATTCTATGAATTTGACTATTTTAGATACCTTTGTAAGTGGAATCATGAAGTTTTGTCCTTTTGTGACTGGCTTACTTCACCTCTCATAAAGTTCTTGGAGTTCGTAGAAGTCATCAGGTTTTGCAGATTTCCTTTCTTAAGGCTGTATAGTATTCAAATCTAAGTGTATGCCACATTTTCTTTATCTGTTTATCTGTCAATGAACATATAGGTTGTTTCTACTCTTGGCTATTGTGAATAGTGTTTCAGTGAACACAGGAGTATGAATATCTCTTCAAGAGCTTAATTTCTTTAATTATTTAAAGAATTTCTTAATTCTTTTAGATAAATGTCCAGTAGAGGAACTGCTGCATCTATGGATTTTTTTTTTAAATAATCTCCCCCCCCCCGGGCTGTTTTCCAATAATGACCACACAATTTTGCATTCCCACCCACAGTGGGCAAGAGTTCCAATTTGCCCACATCCTCACCAACAATTGTTGTATTTCAGCTCTGTATATTTCTTCCTGCGTTTGGAAGACAATCCTCTTCCAAATGCTGCTGAGCCTCAAATTGAGGACCACTATAATCCCATTTATATTGTGGTTGTCATTTATTACACAGGAGTAGAATTTCTCCTTTATAAAAAGTGAACAACCTAACAGAAAAGAAGGGACAACATTTGACACTTCATCGAACCAAGCCCTGTCCTTTTGCACATCAGTGTTGTCATGGCTGGTCTCTCTTCTTTCTCTGCATGTGCCCTATCATTTGGGCCTCCTACTTCAGTGGTTTGAAACCATCTCCCCCAATCAAAGTTAATGTGAAAAGATAAGAAAAAATGATCAAGATGATTTTTGATCTGAGAAATCAGGGAAAAGTTGGAGAATTCTTAGCCAGACAATGACAGCTCTGGGGTCCAAGGGACAGCACATAATGCCAAGATCTGGAGGGAACTCTGGAGGACAGACAGGAAAGATTGATCAATGTGTCACATCTAAAGTTTACCTTTATGTGGTGCAACTGGATGATACAGACATAATCCTTATTTAAGGACCAGAGACCTAGAAGTTGGTCTTTTGGGGCTAAGAGTACAAAGGTGCACTTAAATAGAAGTAAATGGTAAATGTTGTTTATGGTTTAAATACGAGGTGCTGCACAAAAATTCATGTGTGAGACAACATCAGTTTTCCAAGGTGAAATTAGATTATGAGTGATGACCTAATCAGTGGATTAATCCACTGATGTGGATTAACTGAGCTGTAACCACAGGTTGGTAGAATGTGGCTGTAGGAAGTAGGTCACCAAGGGTGTGTCTTGGGGGTTTATATTTTGTACCTGCCCACATGGAGCTCTCTCTGCTCCCTGTTGCCATGTCCAGAGCTGTTTTCCTCCACCATGCCCTTCTAACTCACCTTGAGCCCAGAGCTATGGCATCAGCCAACCATGGACTCAACCTCTGAAACCATAAGCCAAATAAACCTTTCCTCCTCTAAGTTGTTCTTGTGAGGTCTTTTAGTCACAACAACAAGAAAGGTGACTAAAATAATATTTAAGGGAATATACATTAATTAGATTGATTCAATTTTTCCACACTGCAGATGTATATCAACATCGCAGTGTGCTCTCTGATTATGTGTGACCTTAATTTGTCAATAAAATAATTCTGAAGCAAATTTTAAAAATGTAAAAAGACAACAGTCTAATTCATAGTTGTGGCATATTATCTTTAGTTCTCTATTTCCTCAGTTTTACAATTTTAAATCAAGCTCTGTTTAAACAACCAGATGAGTGGGGTATCAATGATGCTCAGAGTCAAAAATCATGACAAAGTAGCATCACTGGATTTAGCAACATGGAAGTATTCTTCATCTTGGAAAAAAGCTTATATAAATGTTCGCAAGGCAGAAGCCCTGTTGCAACGGACCAAAAAGTGTATAGGATATATTACAGAGCACCCTATAAACATTGGCTACTGTTTCCAATGACTTGATTATCATGATAGTGGCTTCCAATGTCAGTTAAACCACTCCATGCCACCCAAACAGAGCAAGGCCAGTTTGGGGACCTTCCCAACTTTGAGTATAGAGAGAAAAAAAAAAAAAGCCTTTTGCCGCGACCCCTCGCCAGCAAGGAGGACACGACACAGGATTCTTCTTTCAGCAGTTTATTCAGGCCTTTAATTATGTGTCTCTGGAAGCTTCTTTTCCTACTACTACTACTACCACTACTCCTACTTCTACTTCTACTCTACCACTACTACTTCACCCGAGCGCCCCAGCCTTGATAAAGCACATCAAGCCCCAATGCACAACTGCCACGTGGATCTTTCTCATAGGGTGTTTTACAGCTACGTGCCAACTCTCCCAAAACAAGGAGTTGTTTATCACAGGCCACGGCGCTTATCAGCGCCATCTTGTAATGGCGACCACGGTCCGCTGACAGGGCTCACCACAGCCTTTAGCACTTTTAATATATTTTTTTTAAAAAATTAATACCTGTTTTTACTTGAATTTCAAATTTTTTCCATTGCAAACATTTTTAGATAGCAAGGAATTATTTCATACATTTTTATTACAAATGATTTTATAATTTAAGAACAAAATTTTCTGATGGGACTTTATTAAAACATAACAATTCTTTCCTTTTGCCTCATTCTCAAATATCCGTTGACTTCTAAATGTTCCTAAAGAGAGGGCACGCTATTTTTTAAAGAGCATGCTATGCCATCAAGAATCAGGCAACAGAGCAAGCACAACACAATGTGAAAATATATGGTGTTTTATGAGATGAATTCCAAAGCAGCATAAAATAAAATTATCAGCCAGTAATGAAATAGAAGGAGAGAAATATGGATCTGTAGTTGCTGTTCAGAGACTCAGAAATCTAATTATTGCAATTTAAGTGAAGCAAATACATCTTAATGTGTCATTTAGTATCCCTTGGAGATTTCAATGCATGAATATTTAAAGGCAAGTAATTTCAACATCTATATACCATTGCTTTTCCAGCCCCAAATACTAGAAGCATCTAATAGCTGCTCTTTCCCTGCTTAAACTATTGGAAGATTATATCATAAGTCTACAATCTTTTCCATCTTACATTGGTAGTCTGCTGGGGAGCTAATATTCCTTCCAGAAGATACAAACAAAGGATGGAGGTAGTTTTTTTAATATTTCTGGCATTTGAAAATCCTAGGAAACCACACAGAAAATTTATCAACATGACAACTTGATAAGTTTGTTCTTATTTTCCATGTGGACCACTTATCTTAGAAATATTGTGATTTGGGGTATTGTTTTATAGCCAGAACAACATATTTGACTCAGATTGTATAATTAAGTTACAAGCTAAATCTGTTTTGAAAATAATTCTTTTACTTGCAAATGTTAGATCTTTTGGTAGAAAACATATGGCTCTGTTGTAGCAGGGAAGTTCTACTGGAATATCAATGACATTGGGGTTTAGCTTCCAGGAAGAAGGGGGAAGGTGCTGCTGCTTAGATTGTAGTAGGGAAAAAAAATACTCAGTGAGAAAGAAAAGACATACTGTTGATAAAGCAGAGTAGAGAAAAACTCAGGTGAGAGGATTGGCCTTTGCAATTAAGGATGTTTACTTCTCTGAAAGCAGAAGAAAAATAAGAAGATGGGTTCCATGAGCTACACGTGTGAGAAGGAGGTGAGAGAGCTGATGCAGTTTATGATCAATAACCTTGAACTTGATAAAAATCTCACCAGATCACTGACAAGGAGTAAAGCTACAGTGGTGAAACAGAGGCTTGGAAACAAGGGAGGTTTTGAAAAGCTGCAGTGGGAAATGCAGCAGGCAGGAGGACTGAGGAAAGCATCTGCAGCCCAGTGAAAGTCCAGCCATGCCTGCAGCGCATGGCTCCAATGATCCAGTACAATGTTGAGAGCTGAACCACTAGCACCCATCAATAGAGGCAAAGGCAGGAACAGAGACTCCAACCCAAGATTGGGGATTAGCATGTTGCTTGCAGTAAAATGGACTTACCCCAAACTCTCAGCCTCATCCAGCTTGGGTGACAACTTTCTGCACATCCTCAGTACACAAGCACTGAGTGAGCACAGGTGTGTGTGGTGGGTGTATACTCCCTCCCACTCTGAGTGTGTTGTCAAGGTGACTATGATAGCCTACGGTTCAGGCTTTTTGTTGAGAATGGTTAAGTAGATAAGCCAACATTTTTTTTTTTCAGAATTGGTGGCTATTTGAGAAGGGAGAATCACTATTTATTAATTAGGAAAATTCTAGAAACAAGACATTTTTTTAAACAGACATGTCTAAAAATTCATTCTTTGCAGTTAGAACTTCTTTCCTCCCGGACTCAATTTTTCTTGCCTACACACAAGACAATACTAATCATTTATGTGAAGCATAATGATTATAATTTTTATAATGACCCCCAAAGGTAGGTACTTTACTCACTTCCATTGTATAGAAAACAGAAATAGAATAAATAGCTTTAAATCACATGTCAAGAAAACAAAGAAACTGAGTTTCAGACCCAGAATATCCAACTCTAGAACCTGCATACGCAGAAACTACGCTAGATAAATACAGTTATGTACTTAAAATCATGAATTTGGAATTCTGAAATTTAAATGCTAGAGGAGTAAAACTATAGAGAGTCATAGTCATAAGGAGTAAAAGTTTACTCCTTATGAGTAATCTTTTCAAGTCCAGAATGCAGAGCCTGAACATAAGAGAGGGTAGTCAAGGCAAACCAAAAACAGCAGCACAGACTTTGTACAAATTTTTGCAGCATTAAATTACTTTTCTTCTCAGGCAGCAACTTGACTAATATGGTGATTTAAGGAATGTTGTTTTAATTGGAATACAAATCTAGTATTATTTTTAAGATAAATCTTTGGACTTAAAAAAAAAAGTTCACCCTTTCCATAATCTTAGGCTGTTCCAAGGATGAGTGCTCACTTCTACCATGACAGGTGCGCTGGAGACAGTCTTAAAAAACTCTGGGCAAGGGTATTAAGTATGTGAGACAAATTTATCTAGAAATTAAAGGTAAATTTGTCTCTAGAAAGATAATTTTAGGAAACACAAAGAATTTAAAAACATATGGAGTCTGTACTTTCATACTCAGTGGTTCTTCCTGGTTAGAATGACCCATGAATTGGAAGGACTTCAGTTTGCATTAGAGGGGAGTGCCCAGAGCTGATCATTGGAATAATTAACTTGCCCTCACTGCTCTGCACCGAGAATACAAGTGCGGAAAGAGAAGCTGAGACGTAATTGCTGACAAATATGCTGTGCGTATTGAAAACCAGAAAATTTGCAGCTGCCACCCAGACTCCCTCATTGTGCAGATTTATAAAGAGCCACAAAAGGGACATGAGGTAAATGTAGGGTGCATGCCATAAACCATTTTGAGAAAATATCTGGGGGACAATTTAATATGAAATATCAGCTGGTAAAAGAGACCAGCTGCTTATTAAGAAGGATGACTCAAGCTAAAACCTCTAGTTCTTATTATATAATGAAATTACCAATATATAATCCTTCATTTGGGGGAAAAAAACTGCTGGATTCGAATGTGTCATAGATATGCATATGGACTTCCGATGATCTGAAGATACAGAGTTTCACTTAGTGTAGTCAAAAGTTAAAACTTATTTGGAAATCCAGTAAGCAGAAGCATTCTTAGACAGCTTACCATTATTCCTAAAATTTTCTATTTGCATTGCATAGAATCTTAATCTTCTGTCAGAAACAGACATCTAATTTTTCATATATTGAAAACCAATCAATCAATCCTCCTATTCTAGCTTACTGTGAATCTCACTTTTAGAGGTAATGAATACATAAAATTCCTGGGGGTTTTCAGTACAAATTGACTTGCATTTGTGTAGCATCCACTAGCGGTGGAACTCTGAGTTTCCTTCAGCCTACAAGGTTTATTACCTCATGTCCATCTTCTTTCTAACTTACAGAAGTATGCTGCTATCATCGCTTTGTTCTTGTAGATAAAAGCTCTTGTAAGTATGGATGTACATCCAATCCACCAGTGTTGACTAGAAGTTCTGCTAACTTAACAGAAAATGTTTCAACAAAGGAATCTGTTTTAAATGTTGAAATTCTGAGCATCTTAAGAATAAAAAGGGAGAAAATTGAGGACCATCGATGTTCCTGGAATTCATCAAATTATTCTGTATCTATGTGGCAAAAAGCAGCCTGCTTTTTATAAATGTGGATTCCTGTGTGATGTAAAGTTTGTAGATCACCTTTAATTTCATGTTAAAATTTTCAACACCCTTGAAAATTAATTTATCTCTGAATTTTGCCTCTGTGAAACTTTTCTATTAATAATTATTATAGTTTTTTCTAGTGCATTCTTTTGATGCTGAATATTAGATCATTACAATTTTAAGCGGTAGTCTCTTAAATGGAAATCAATCTTTCCCCAGCTCATTTGTATCATTTACTTATTGACCACCATTTCATTAATGTTGAGTCAAACTATCCCAATGCATCTAATTCTTGTTGCAAATCACCTTGCCAGAAGGTCACTTTCCACCTGGACTTGGGTTAGCTTTGAAACATACTTTTCCTTAATGCCAGCAGAGAGATAAGAACTCACAGTCCCCAAAAAATACCTCTGACAAAAGTAAAGAATCCCCATATTTATCGTCATTTCTAAATCAAGAACATTAAAAAACAGTCCAGGTAGCTGAGAAACTGAGATTCTTTTATTTAGTTTAAAACAACAACAACAACTTCCCCTCTCCCTCTCCTTCGCTGATGTGGCCCCACTATGGAGACCTCTCCTGCTCTCCCAGGGCTCCTGCCACAGCTCCTCCCAGGCTGTAGTTTATGCAGAAGGGTGATTTAAAGGTAAAACATTCCTTTCTCACACTTTAAACCCACCTGCATAGGTGCCCCTGCCCTGCTTCCTCCGCCCCTCTGTGGATATCGCCCCTTCCCTCTTTCTCTTCAGGTAGAGATGTGCTCTCTTGAATTAAAAGGCTTCAAACTTCTTGCTCCTTGGTCTTGATCCCCCTTTGATCTCTCAATCCCTCCAGCCAGACTTTTAGGATTATTAGACTAATACTCCTAATAGTCATGTCTTCCACTCAATTAAAAAAAGAAAGGACTGACTCTGCCGTCCCTCAGATCACTGCTCTTTTTCTTGTCACCTACACTTGATTGCTCTCATTTCCTGCTCATCCCAACTGCTCTTTATCCTTTGAAATCAAACTTTTGTGTCTCCATTTCATTTAAACTGCATTTAAAGGCAACAGAAATCTCCTAGTAGGCCAAGGAGCCTGAGCTGGTCCAGGAGCTTTTATCAATCTTCATCTCCTCAGCTTCCTTTAGAAGACTGTGATACTCTGCCCTTTGGATTCATATCTATCTATCTCTCTCTCTCTCTCTCTCTCTCTCTCTCTCTCTCTCTCTCTCTCTCTCTCCCTACTCTCCTAAGTGTCTTCAAGTCTTCTCTTCTATCGCCCATTCTAACTTGGATTCCATTCTCTTTATGCTTAATTTCCTTTTTTGTTTGTGGCAACCAAATATACTATAGAAATTCTGGAACTTGGATTCTACTCTTCCTATCTGGGTCCAGTGCTGTTTACTGGCACCTTCTATTTGACACCAGTGATGGTGAATGAGAAGAAAGTGTTTAAGTCCATTAGTGCATATCTGTAATCATGTACTTTCTGTTTTCACTAAACTGAAATATACAATCTTTCAATGATCATAAGGTCTGGGATATAGTTCAGTGGTAGAGTGCCCTTAGGTTAAATAACACAAATACACACAAGAAGAAGCTAACAAACACACTTTAAAAAATAAAGAAAAAAAGAAAAGAAGGTTGCTGATTATGTGACACAAAATTTTTTAAATTTGGGAGAAGAGGAGCACTAATATGGATTATAGAAAGAAAACTTTAATAAAAAGATCCCAAGAGACATTTGTTTTGTGCGATGTACAAATTAAATAATTAGTGCTTCATTACTAATTTTTTGGGGTGGTATTTTCATCAGCTTTGTGCCACTCTGGCCCAAATTCCTGACAAGAAAATCTTAGAGGAGGAAAAGTTGATTATGGCTCACAGTTTCAGAAGTTCAGTCCATGGTCCTCCAAATCCATAACTCCAGGCCCAAGTTAGGCAGAGCATCATGGCAGAAGGGCAGAAGGGAAGGAAAGCAGCTCAGGACCCACAGCCAGGAATCAAAGGGACAGCTCTGCTCACCAGGGACAAAATATAAACCCTAAAGGCACACTTCCAATGACCTACTTCCTTCAATCACATTCTACCTGACTACAGTTACCACCCAGTTAATCCACATAGGCGGATTAATCCACTGATTAGGTTACAATTCTCATAATCTAATCATTTCACCTCTGAACATTCCTGCATTGCCTCACATATGAGCTTTTGGAAAATACCTCCTATATAACCATAACTGGTGTGCAACTAGATCATGGGGAAATCCTCCTCACTATCCCCTGAGGCAGAGTCTGCTGTTCCCAATTATTTGGTTATCCTTTGAAGCAAAGTTCAACATGCTGCTATTCCAAAGTTGTATGGCATTCTATAAAAGCCACATCTATCATGAGAACAATGAGGTCTCCTCTTTCTTCATCCTTAGTTAGGTTATTTATGTTTTATCTTGTCTTCTTACTTTATCAAATCCAGGAATATATATATATAATTTTTAAATAGATCACATCTCAAATATGACAAGCCCTGTGAAAATCCCTGGAAATAAAATCATCATGATATTATGGCCTGTAATACCATCGCATCATACTGTACTTACAATAATAATATCTGCCTACAAAGAAGATCTTACAGTTATAAACGAAAGTAAGTAGTTAAAAGACTTTTGCCCAGATCTTTCTGACTCATAAGGAAGAGTACTATGTTGAAAATTGTCTTAGAAAAGACAAACTTAAAAATGTCTCTAATGTGAGAATTTAGAGTCTTGTTCTCAAGGAGAGTCAACCACTTTTACTCTCAAGCATTTCTGATTTCTTTAGCCATTTAACAAATATCTTCTGCAGAACAACTTACAAATATCCAATAGTCCTTTTGCCATCTGATTTTAAAAAGAATTACCAACATCTACAGATGTTCAAGAAAATAATTCATCCCTACATGTAACTTTTCCTACATAGAAATGAATGTAACTTGATTAGAAGAATATCAAAACAAAAATGGACTTGCTTCAGGAGTTGAAATATTATTATATTTACTTTAAATACATAGAAATTTCAAAACAAGTTTGAAGACAAATGCCAGAATTCACCTGGTTCTGGCCTTTTAAGTTCTCACTGTCCAGCAGCTGACACTCATGAAGGCTAAGCCCTATTCCTGATATTACAGCCACAACTGACCCCAGAGACGGTAGGGGTGGGAGTGAGGATGGAGGAGGCATGGTATCCCAGTGATGGGTGATGACATCACAGCACAGTGACTACTAGACCAGACCTGACCTCCTGTCTCACGGGCTGATCCCTATACCCAGACATGTGTCAGGATCCTGTCCAGTCTCCCAGAGGGGACCTCTCATAATCATTAATTCAGTTATTGACTCATTCAGTAAACATTTACAGTAATAACTGTGACAGCAGAATGAACCAAACATCCCTGATTCACTTTTGTTTTTTTTCCATCAGGCTGGGGATGGGGATGGAACCCAGGGCCTCAGCACATGGTATTTGGCTTCTCGACCATTAAGCTCCACCCCAGCTCCACATTACCTTTGGGGGCACCAGATCCACTGTGATCTGCCTCGGTGACCTTTCCCAAGCTTTCCCAAACTCTCCGCCTCTCTTCTTACAAAGCAGATCCTTTCTTACAGTCCTTTAATCATGGATGTCAGCAAGCATTGGAGCCAAACTAAATGTATATCCATGTGTGGGGAATGTATGACCCCTTGAGAGAAATGAAAACCCCAAAGAGTAATAACAACAAAAGCAATTACTTCATAATGAGTTTTTCTACAAGGCAAGGAGGCCAGTGGTGCTCTAATGTGGCCAAGCAAGGATTTGCTCCTCACACCTTCTCCTGCCCTTATCCCTGTTCCTGACATCTGATTTTCCTTCCCTTTACCCAGGTTCCCAGTGTCTTTATGTTTTATTACTACCACAGCATGTCCATTCAGGTGCACCAACCACCTCCTGGGCCAGACACAAATTTTAAAAACTTCCAAACCTATTCCTCTTAATACTCTAAAATGATAACATTGCAGGGGACTCTCTTCCCTGACTATATTTAGATCCATCACAACTTTTTCTTTTTAACTTAAATATTGTAATATTTTTTCTGATAAATCTAATTATTTTAATGCCAATGAAGAAAAAAATCAAAATCTAAAATTACCATTCTACTTTATTTCACTATGAATTCATTTCTAAACCTAAAAAAGTGGACTTTTAAAATTAAAATGTGATCATGCAATGTGGTGTTTGGCATATTGTTTTCTACTTAATCTAATAAGAATATTTTTCTCTTCTCATTAAATAATTTTTCAAATGTCGATTTAATGGCATCATAAACTTCTATGTGATAGGTATCTCTAATTAGCTATTTCCATTTCCTTATTAGTTTTTATTAAATTTTCTGTTACAAATTATTCTATGATGATCATCCTGTAAATAGATGTTTGCATAAATGTAGCACGGTCAAATAGTTGGTTGTCTTCCCGTACCCACTGTCTCATTCTTCCTTAATAAAAGATGCCTGGGGAACAACAGACAGTTTGAAAATGCCACATCCCCACCTCACCCCATGTCCTGTAGCAGCTTGGGGTGGTCACTTGGCTCAACACTGACCAATAAGATACAAGCAGGAGTGTATTTAGTAGGACTTAAAGATAAAAACAATTCAAATTAGTGCATCAAATGCCTTCACCTCTCACTTTTCTTTCTGTCTAGAATGTGGGTGTGAGGACAACAGATACATTAGCTGTCTTATAAGGCTGAGAAAGGGGGCTGGGGATGTGGCTCAAGCGGTAGCGCGCTCGCCTTGCATGCGTGCGGCCCAGGTTCGATCCTCAGCACCAACAAAGGTGTTGTGTCCGCCGAGAACTAAAAAATAAATATTAAAAATTCTCTCTCTCTCTCTCCCACTCTCTCTTTTAAAAAAAAAAAATAAGGCTGAGAAAGGAAGCCACATACAGAGGTGAAGCCTGATCATTGACGATGGGTGTTCTGGAACTAGCCTCCGGTAGAAGACTCCCAAACATCCTTCTACATGAAGAAGAGAAACCTTTTCTAACTTCATTTTGCAAAATGCTTTATGTGGCTATGCTTTTATTTTTCTCCTTGAGAGGGGGCTCTATAAAATGCAATGTTTTATAGAGTTTATCACTGAAAACACATTCACTTAAAATTCAATTATCTGCTAGGTGCTCTAATGAACACCTGTAATCCCAGCTACTCCAAAGCCTGAGGCAGGAGGATCACAACTTAAAGGCTAACCTGGACAGCTTACCAAGACTCTGTCTCAAAATTTAAATATAAAAATGGGCTGAGGATACAGCACCATGGAGAGAGCCCCTCAGTTCAATTCCCAGTAACTAACCAACCGTCCCCCTCCCACCATACACACACACACACACACACACACACACACACACACACACACACACGCGCGCGCGCACATTCAATTATAAGGCAAAAAAATCTGAATAAAAGATTGAAATCAAAGTATTTGAACAGCATTTCAAAGGAAACAGAGAAGAAGGGAGAAGGAGTTGAAATGCGAATGACAAATAAGAAGATGTTCAAATTCATTAGTTGTTAGGAAATGCAAAATAAAGTCACAGTGCAGTCATTTAAAATTACCAATAAATTTTTAGCTATATTCTAGAATGACTAAAATTCAAAAGATTGAAAATAATATGTGTGGGTGAGAATGTGGAGAACTGTAATCCTATTAGATGGTTAATAGGAATTGAAATACCATAGCTACTTTGGAGGAAGTTGGCAGTTTTTTATAAACATAAATTACCATCAAACCTAGCAATTGCATTCATAGATTTATCCAAAAGAAAGGAACATGTACATTCATACTGTGACACATATACTACTAATGTTCATAGCAGTGTTAAGCATAATAGCCCAAAGGGGGTATTTTCCAAAAAGCTTTTGAATAAAAAAACATGTGCAATATAATTTCATTTGTATGAAATGTCTAGAAACATATATTTATAGCTACAGAAAGCAAATTGATGATTGCTGAGGGAGGGTATATCATGGTTTAGATATGAGGTGTCCCCCAAACATTCATGTGTAAGAAATGCAAGGAGGTTTAGTGGTGAAATATTTGGATTATGAGAGCCTTCATGGAAACAGTGCATTATCTCCTGATAGGAATTGACTGAGTAGTAACTGTAGGAAAGTAGGGTATGGCTGGAGAAGGTAGGTCACTAGGGGTATCCTGCCTTTCACCTGAGTTCCTGGTGAGTGGAGCTTTCTGCTTCCTGGTAGCCATGTCCTGATCTGCTCTCCTCTTCCAACTCCTTCTATCATGATGCTTTGCCCTGATGCTTTCCAAAACTATAGCTTGGGATCAGAGAAGTAGAACTGGCTATTTATAGATTGAGACCAATGAAACTGTGAGCACCAAATAAACTTTTCCTTCTCTATTTCGTTCTTTTTAGGGTCTTTTGGTCACAGTAAGAAAAATCTGACTAAAGCAGGGTAGGAGCCAAGATGAACTGCAAAGACCATAAGTAGATTTTAGGAGTGATGGAAATATTTTAAAACTGATTTGTGGTGATAAATGTACAATTTCAGTTTACTAAACTCATTTTAATGCATGTGTAATATACTTATAATGGGTGAATTTTGCATGCAAACTATACTTATGTTTGTTAAAATGTATGCAAATATTTTCACTGTTGCTCATACTAGTATTCTCAATAGTGTTGTGGAAATAGGCAGAAATTATTAATCATAATTTTTTTCTTAAGGTAAGTGATTTATTTCATGTTCAGTTGTTAACACCAACAATTTTATAATAATGTGTATCCTCCAAAAATCGTTCTTATTTTGTTGTTTTTGTTTTTACCCAAACGAAAATCCAAAATTTAGATACTAATTCATACTCCTTTCAAGACATTAGTCTTTTTAACATCAGAATACATAATCTTGTCATCTTTCCCAAAATATAGCTCTGCATTTCTAAAATTCTATTATACATTTTCCCCTGGGTTTCCTGATAGAAGATCAAATATTTTCCATGGAACATATTTTTCATATCAATTTTCTTATTTCTATTCATGGCAATAAAAATCCATCTGTCACTCAGAAACCTAATAGCTGTGTCCAGTAAATGTTCATTTCCCATCATTGTTATTACCACAAAGTCTATCAAATTACTGCATGTGATTTCCACATGTAACACGCTCATTCTTTATATAGCAACTCTCCTTGGGTTCCTTCCTGGTTGTGGCAGGTTTTTCAACCCATAGACAATTTCCCTAGGGGGAAGCTTCTGTTGGCTTTTGTCATTGTTGTTTGTGCTGGGGCTTGAACCAGGGCCTTGTGGACAAACACTCTGCCATTGAGCTACATCTGAAGCCCTGGGGAAATTCTTACTATCTTGTCAACTGCACTCTGTCACATCTGACATGAATTGTAGCTGAACAGATGAATCCAGAAAAAGTATAAAATTAACACAGGTGCTACCCCAAGTCAAAATATCATGCCAAGCTTAAGGAGTTCACATAGCACAGACTGCGCCTGCCCCAGTTGATTGCTGTTGTTTAAGTTTCTGTGTTGGGGGAGAGAAAGAGATTTTGATGAGCTATTTCAGCATAGCTTAAAAATATAGGGAAGCCAGAAGAGGTTCTGAGAAATCAGCTGGAAGTGCCTGCTTGGGCCAGCTACAGAGGGTGGTGAACAGCATGTTGGAGGATTCTGACTTATTTCTCTAAGAATGTGTAAGAAAAATGTCAAGCATAAGTTGTTTTTTTTTTTTTATTTTAGTTGTAGACAGACACATTACCCTTATTTTTTATTTATTTATTTTTATGTGTTGCTAAAGATCGAACCTAGTACCCCATACATGTGAGGCAAGTGCTCTACCACTGAGCTACAAGCCCAGCCCAAGCATAAGTTATTATGTACAACAGTTCATAGCAATTATCACCTATTTTTACATACAGAAGTGCATTTCATTTGGAAAGCCATCATCTACTCTGGATAATTTGGAATAAAATATGTACATTTTTTATAAAAATTGAACTTCAAAATACATACTTAAGAAATAACAATAATAAACAGAATTCTGACTTGCGCAGATGAATCTATTGCCACATTTTATTTGCCAGTTCATTTGTACCCACTGGGTCCATAGCAACACTATGCTCCTACATTCAGACATCACAAATAAAGTTTGGGTAGCTTAGAACATTCACATGTCCATTCTCCTACCCACAGAACACCTCAGAATTCCATTCTTATTGGACAATTTCTGAAGAACTCAAAATAAAATTCTGCTTTGTGCATTTGGCTTATCAATTTAAAAATTTTTTTTCTAGGTTTATTTATGGTTTGTTTTTCCAGAGCACATTGATCTTGATCCCTACTGTGCAGTTTCATCTTTATGGAGCCCTGTGTTGCCCTATAGATGGTAATATCTCATTCTCCAGGTGTATAAAGTGTCAGTCATTTGCCTTCTTTGGCTTTCTGGTAACTTATCATAGCCACGTGTCAAATCAGCTAAGTGTTCTGCACTCCAGTACCTTTTATAATTTAACCATTAACATTTAGCCAACAGTGATATACTATTAAAAATTACTATTGCAAAATAATTGTTGCAATTGTTATGACTGTTAAAATCCAAAACTTTAGTCCCTTATAGCCTTGATCAGAAATCTGGCTCATTGCTGAGAGTTGATTTAATCTGTTAAGAGTGTAGTAATATATTGACATATTAAAAATTAAAAAGGATTATTGAGCACTTATTTTGTGCTAGGTATTTGACTTAACCTAAGGGAATTAAAAACCAAGACATAGACATTTACCTCAGAGAGGATAAAATATAGTAAGGCAAAATGTTTTTGAAAAAGAATTATGTGATCCAATCAGAGATCTGCAACTCAATTGTCTTTTTCCTTTCTACTAGAGACTTAGCAAATGATTAGTGGTTTATTGTTGCAGGGTGAAATATTATAAACAAACAGACAATAATATAAATCACAGGTCTTGCTGGCCTAATAATAGTAGTAAAAGGATAGAATTACAACTAGAAATTAGAATTTTGGAAATTAAAAAAAAAGACTTATATGGATTATCTCATTTGTTCATTATCAACCCTTGAAGTTTAAGAAGATATGTCTTCTCTACCTTATTCAGTAGAGAGACATAAGGTGCTCCTGAAGGCCAATATTACTTGTTTGAAGACATATAACATAAGCCCCCAAGTCACTTTATTCCTAGTTGAGGTTTTTATTCTGAGAAATAATGTGGGAGTTGTACATAAAAGAGAATAAATCTGTTCTCAATAATTAATGCATAAAAAATGTGGCATATATACACAATGGAATTTTATTCAGCAATAAAAGAGAATAAAATCATGGCATTTGCAGATAAATGGATAGTGTTGGAGAAGATAATGCTAAGTGAAGTTAGCCAATCCCCCCAAAACAAATGGCGAATGTTTTCTCTGATAAAAGGAGACTGATTCATAGTGAGGTAGGAAGGGGGAACATGGGAGGAATAGATGAATTCCAGATAGGAAAGAGGGGTGGGAGGGAAAGGGGGGGCAGGGGATTAGCAAGGATGTTGGAATGTGATAGACATCATTATTCAAAGTACATGTATAAAGACATGAACTGGGTGTCAACCTACTTTATATACAGAGATATGAAAAATTGTGGTATATATGTGTAATAAGAATTTTAAAGCATTCCACTGTCATTTTTTAAATCAACAAAAAGAAAATATCAAAAATTCTTATTATTAACAATAATAACTATAAGAGGATTGATATTATTAATAAGCTTCTGATACTTTATACCACAATTCCATCCAAATCCAGGATGTTTCCATAAGGTCTATGTGTTTGAATGGCTTTGCATACATAACAAAAGAAAAAAAAAGAAAAAAAATAGTTCAAATCTGGTACCATATAATGCTAGTTAAGTGGGCACATACAACAGAACCTTGGCATGCCATTGTTTCTTCTTTCTCCTCTGTAATCTCTAAAGAAAGGAACTCACCTCTCATATCATAATTTTCTGTTTTATTAACTGGAAATAAACATTGTATAAAATATTACTGGGCTCTAGAGTCAGTCTTGTAGAGCACTTATTCTTAATGTGCTAAGTTTCTGCATCTGAGAATTTCTAGTTGACCACTCAGAATTTTTCTCCTTCTGTCAAGTATCAATTACCAAGTCCTCTTAATTTCCAAGTCCTAGAAGTTCTTCACCTATTAAGTTGAAAAATCTGAGAACCTAACAAAAGAACTACAGTTGCTTCACCTTAGTAGAACTGAGTCAAGATTAATGAAATAATCGACTCTGCATTGGTCTGGACTTTCATAAAAAAAGATGTTACAATAATGCATGGTCTTTTTCATCACACTGAAGTGGCATTGTTTTAGGCTTTGTGAGAAATGAAAGTATCGTCCGTTTTCCTGTAAAATCCAGGGAATTGCTCCTAAAATAATGGATGTGGAGTTAATTTCTTATAACTGAGATATATCCATTTATGGTGAGCTTTAAAAGCTGAGAATCTTCAGTGGGTCACGCAATATCCTAGCACACATGGTACATTCTACATGTATGTAACTAGAAGGGGTATCATGCATTCAAAGGAATTATTTCCATGTCCAATACTGACCATTGGATGGACTTGGTCAATGATCCATGATGTTCATCTCTACAACCTGGGGGAAGTTTAAAGACTTCACAGATGTACTCATAGATAGCAAAAGCAATTCCTTTATCCATCAGTAAACCTTTGCTATTTAAGGAATATCCACTGAATGTTAGAAAGTCCCAATACTTCTCCTTTGACATAGAAACACACATAGAGAATTTTCACGACTAATAATTTTCTCTGTCATTCCTCACCAAACAGAGGCCAACATTTTATCGCTGTTTCTAGGTCTTGTAATGCCTAAAACAAATATTTGCTTACAAAATGGCACCTGCCATTTTACAAGTATCAAAGAAACAATCTGTTAGTCACATATTTGGCAAAAGTTAATTAATGCAAGAATGGGGCATATAATTGTAAATAAGTGCATTATAATACCTTAAATGACTGGTTTCAAATGGCCACTTGAGGGCACCAAAGCAGAGACAATGAGAGTCCTAAACCATTTTGGCACTTGAAAGCTACTTTCTCTACATCTCAGAGAGAAAGTCTTTATTCCAAACACAACTACAAAATATAAAATATCTTTAAAACCAGCAGACACAAAATGCATGCTTTCATATCATTGTATTTGGATACTCCAAAACTTTGCAACAAAGCTACTCCATGCCACCACATGGAAACATTCCTTTATTCTCAACATGAACTTCATGAAAACCAAGACTTCATTCAAACCCAATGGACATAATTGAATTCATTTTCTCTCCCCAAGTCCTTACTTGGTTTTTAATTCTATTATTAGACTCTTTAATTTCCATTAGTATTTTTCTATTATTCTGACTCTACTCTGCATGCAAGAGCTAACTTCCATTTATTACATTAGCCTCAAAAAGTTTGAACTAATGATGTGACACTACCTTTGCTTCTAGTGTGCTATGAGAGGTACTTTAGTCACTCCTTCCTTGCTTGCTTTAGACATAGACCTTTTAAGCTCTCACGTCTCCATATTTTTACTATCTACTTACATAGATTTTCCTGTTAAACTATGAGCTCCATGAGTGCAGGAGTTTGGTCTTACAGGTACCAATCTCTACCATGCAAGCTCTCAATAAAAGTTGCACAAATGAGAAGGAGAACATGATCCCTAATAGAATGTTTCTGGTAAGGAACATAAGTCAGGAACCTTGAAAAGTTAAATAACCAAATGATTAAGTAGCAATGATGCCCCAGAGACACAATGAGTAGAGATGAACACAGGTCAAGTCTAGTATCCATGTTCAAAAAGGTAACAGGAATCAGATACGATTAATTCTAACAATATGTGTATTTATCCAGATACATAAAAAGTATCATTTTGAAATTCAACCAATATAAAGCACTTAATTAGGAGATATCTTAATGTTTTTTCTTAATCTTTAAAATACAGTATTTTACCTTTATAAGATATCTCAATTCAGATGATAAATTTTCATCAAAAAATACTCAATTTGTTTTTAGATTTCATGAAGTTGAAAATTAGAATCACATACTCAAGTTGTTGCAAACAACTTTATTCCAATAATTGAATTAAGTACCAAAAGATATTTTCTATTAATATTTATATCCACATGGATGAAACTGGCTCGTCATTTTTTTTAAGGATTGATTGGATTTTAAACAAAAACAGACTTTTTTCTAAACCCAAGTGAAGTAAATTCACTCACTTTTAGATTAACTCAATATTGATAACATTGAATTTGAAGACTATTGCATCAATGAAAAATAACTCTAAATTAATCAATATCAACAAAACATTCTCCAGATATCTCTTGTGATTTTATAGTTAATTTATGGAATAATTAAAATTAAAATATTCTGAATATTAATTAACAAAAATGTACAAAATTTTATTAGGGTTTTATATTATGGAACATTTAATTTCAACAGAAATTTTCACACATCTGCCTAGTCACAAGTAATATTTTCTTATCTTCAGAGCTTCAAAATTTTGTTATTTGAATATACAATATACATACATATTTTTATCTTCAATTGTTAAATATTTGGCAAGGATTTATTAGTTCAAAGAGAATATTAAATTGAAAATAATAGTTTGGTAAATTAAATAAATAAAATAAAATAACTTCCACAACTCTACTAATGAACATTGTCAAAGAACTTAAGATCACTAGATTCCTAGACTTATTTTCTTTCAACAGTTCCTCAAACATGCAATTACTCATAGCATATATCCATATAAACTTAACAAGCATATTTTTAAAAATATTTCATAGAGTCTGCTTCAGAAAACTGCACACACACCTTATGTATCATGGAACAGAATCAAGGAGCAACAAAACAAAACGTGTTTAAAAATTCCAATATTCTAGCTGGATGCAGTGGCACATGCCTGTAATCCCAATGGCTTAGGAGGCTGAGGCAGGAGGTTCACGAGTCCAAAGCCAGCCTCAGTGATTTAGAGAGACTCTAAGTAACTTAATCTCAATAAAAAATAAAAGGTGCTGGGATGTGGCTCAGTGGCAAAGCATCCCTGGATTCAATTCCTGGTACAAAAAAAAAAAAAAAAAAAAAAACAACAAATAAACAAAAAATCCAGTATTCTAGAGTGCTGGCATCATGGTAGAAGTTATTTTTTCCTATTTTTGCTTAGATGTTTTCTTTGGAGATAATGAAAGTTAAAACTAAGCCATGCAGCTGTGAAACAATATTTCTTGGTTGTTTCTGGAAGTCCTTTGAGAAAAAAGGTACCCACAGTGCCTCAATATTAATTGAACAGTGTCTCTTCCATGGAAGACTATTAATTTTGATTGCTGAAAGTTATCAAATTCACTACATATTTTATGAAAATTCTGCTTAATGTTATCCATTTCTTTAATATTATCCATTTTCCTTCATTGTTTTACATAATAGCTCTTTTTTTGTTTTGCTCTGTTATACAAATGGTAGTTGTTAGTCATCATGAAACCTGCAACATATCTTCCTCCAGTCTCTCTACCACTTTTACTCTCACTCTCTAACTCTTCCAAGCACAGTGCTAGCTTTTTAACCCTTTATTCTGCATGAGTTCCATGTCGTCACTTTACATTTAAAAAATATAGCCATACTTATTTTTTAATTTGAAAAATAATTATATTCTAATTAAAATATAATAAATTTCTCATTGTAGCACCAATTACAATTAATAGACATAACCTGTGCTGTCTGTATTAAGAACTCAAGTGAACACATTACAATGCAATATCAGCATACAGAAAACAGTTCATGCCGAGTTCACCAGTAACAACTGCACAGAGGATGTGTTTATTTGTTTTACCAAGAATGAAATATGCACCTCCCCACTGTGATGTAATAATATCATATGATACAATAATTAAAGGAAAATAAAGTCCTACCAAAACAAGGTTGTGTTTAACAACAACAACAAAAATCTTTCACACTGCTTCAGATTTTGAATGTAAACTAATTGAAATTAAATAACTCAGTCTTAATCATACCAGCCATATTTTAAGTGCCCAATAGCCTCAAGTGGCCACAGCTACGCTATTGAACAATACAGGTCTGGACTCTGTGTCTCTCAAGATTATGTAATGAATTTAATAGTACTGCCCACAGAACCCAGCACATAAAGAATGGTGGATTGAATTTGATATCCTAATGCCATACATGATTAAGGATGAAATCAATGCATGTGTACAAATGCCATAAATTCACAATACACACACACACACAAAAATTGCCAAAGAATTGAGACTTATGGGATATTAGACATTCAAAAGTAGAGGAGAGGGGAATGAGGGAAGATGATATAAGCAGCTATGAAACAAGACAAACTAACCTTAGATGAGAGAGTGAGGGCGACAGAATGGATACAAGGAAAATAGGGAATTAGTTTGAAGTTGAGAGAGTGGAAAGGCTTCTGAGCCAGGAGTGAACATTGTCCCCTAAGTCACGTGGACCCTCTGAGAACTGGAAACAGGAAATTATTATGAAAGACGTATTTAGGAAGAGTCATTTGACATTGGAGTGGGTGATGTGTAAAGAAGTATTAGAAGTAAAGAAGCATTAGAAGATCACCATAATTAAATCAGATCAGGAGATAAGGATTGGGATGGTGGCACAGGAACCAATGTGAGCAAAGAGCAAACTGTAACAAAGGACATCTCCTTGAGGTGTGGCTGAGCAGAAAGGCAGGAAATAATCAAAATGGAGTCTAAGCTGTTCATGAGGTATGAGGAGAAGCACGGGCAATAGCCTTTGTAGCCTTGCTAAAGAAATATCATAATTATTTCTCTATATTTTTCTTTCTACCAAATTAAGCATTCAGATATGAGGAAAATATGTATGGCTTCACATGTATTTGCAGGTGTATTTGACTTCCGTACAGTGACAGGCATGGTCAGAGCAGAGGTTGTAAGATTTCATAAGTTCTCTGAAAAACAAAGGAAGAGAAAAAAATGACTCAGGAATTAATGTTGAAAATGCACACAGTTCTGGAACTGAAAGAGGGAGGAAAATAAGGAAAGTTAAGAGAAACGGAAAAAAGCCTGGGCCATTGCGGGTTACCTAGGAAAACAGTTTTTAAAAGAAGCAAATTGCCAACAGTTTCAAAAAAGGCTTTGGAGGGGTGCGGTGATGCACACCTGTAATCCCAGAGGCTGGGGAGGCTAAGACAGAAGGATCTCAAGTTTAATCCAGCCTCAGCAAAAGCAAGGCTAAGCAACTCAGTGAGACCCTGTCTCTAAATAAAATACAAAAAGGGCTGGGGATGTGGCTCAGTGGTTGAGTGCCTCTGAGTTCAATCCCTGGTGCCCCCCCAAAGAAAAAGATTATAAAAATCCCCGTTACTTAGCAACAGCCAGCTCTTGCAAGGTCAAAATGCAACACATCACTCACTTGTTTGTGGGGATTTGGTGTGACCAGAGCTCCTGTGCTGCTCACTGAGCATCAACAATTGTGCTCAGCACACACTGTGAAGACAGAAATGACTGTTATGGGTTTGTGCACAGACTGCCCTTCAGCATCATGTCAGAGTGTGCTTTTTCTGCTTACATTTACAGTTACACTTTTTAAAAATTTAACCATAAAATGGCCTCAGACAGCTCAGGAGAGACTCCAGGAGCAAGCTGGTCGTTGTATGAGATGACGGTTTCATGGATGTTACTGGCCATGAAAACTTCCAGGGGGACAGGATGTGGGGTGAAAGACGGTGACAGCGATGACCCTGACCCTGTGTGGGATAATCTATGTTTTTGTGTCTAAGTTTTTTTTTTTTTTACCAAGAAAGTTTAAGTAGCAAAAAATAAAATAAAAATAGAAACAATTTATAGAATAAAAATATAAAGAATGACAATATTTGTGTGCAGTCATTCAATGTGTTTGTGTTTTATGCTGAGTGTTAATGATGGAAAAGAATCAAGAAATTTAAAAACCATAAAAGCATACAAAATGAAAAATGTTAAAGTAAGCTAAGGTTAATTTATTATTGAAGAAAGGAAAATATTTTTATCAGTTTAGTGTAGACTAAGTATGCAGTGTTGTATGATCATGTCCTGGGCCTTTGTACACTCTCAGGGGTTACTCACAGACAGCCAGGGCAACCTCAGGACTGCAGGATTCCTCCATGAGAAGTGGAGGGGACTATGTTTAAATCTTTTATATCATGGCCTTCCTGCATTTTTTTAAAGTCAAGATGCATAAATATTACTCCTATATTACAGTTGCCTACAGTACTCGATACAGCAGGTTGGTGAATTATTTTTCAATGAAAAATAGCTTAAAGTATCCATCCTGTGTTTCAAGAAAAAAATCTGAATTTTCACCATTTCCTAGGAAAAAAATACTGAGAGAATAGAAAATATCTATTTGATTCTCTACACATCCTTGAATAGATCATGCAGTTGGACAGTAATTATAATTAGAAAGTAATTGGTGGGTGAAAGAATTAACAAAATCTAATTACATAGGAATGCCAATATGTAAATATATACATGCTAGAAATTTAAACATTACAATTCACTTCTGAGAAAGAATATGTAATTCTCAGAATATGTAATATGTAATTGCCAGCATTTCAGGTTTATAACATTTTTAATTCTTTTTTTAAGAGAGAGAGAGAAAAATTTTTTTAATATTTATTTTTTAATTTTCGGTGGACACAACATCTTTATTTTTATTTTTATGTGGTGCTGAGGATTGAATCCAGCGTCCCATGCATGCCGGGCGAGTGCACTACCTACCGCTTGAGCCACATCCCCAGCCCATTTTTTATTCTTAATGATACCACTAGAGACTGAACAAATAAATATGGCAATTAAGGTTTTTAATCATTTTATTTAAAATTTTAATCCTACTGACCTCTCTTCTACCTCTATTTCTACAATGCTTAAAACTTCAAACAAAAAGACTGCATTCAATTAAAAAGTAAATCTTATTTAAAATACTGAAAAAATACAAAAATATTTGTATATCATTTTATAACTAGTGAAATGATATCTTATATAATATCATGAAACACAAAACAGAATACATATATGTAAAAAATAGATGTGTAACGATATCTCTATGTATGAACTAAAAGGCCACCATACCAAAATAATAACATCCCTTAAGTCTATTTTGAAACAAGGGGGTCACTTTCATTTTTTCCCAAAATATCTACAATGAGAGTGGATTTTTAAAATCCAGTATAAATATAAACATTTGAAAAGAAATTCTAAATAATTTTCCCAAGTCCACATACTTCCCGAATCTTCTGGAATCAGTTTAACTCAACTTGTCTCCACAGCTGTCAGAATTTAACATGGAATTAAAAAAATCCAAGCACTAAGTTCCAATATATTCACTGAGGGTTTGTGGCATTTATTTCTGTGTAGATAATTAACTAGCAAAGGAAAACAGCTTGGGAAAGAATACTTTGAATTGCTTGGATAAAGGAATAACATACATAAAACCATCAGAAGAATGACACAGGAAGGAACTAGTTTCATTAAACCAATTTTGGAGGATCCAGTGAAAAACCTCTTGTCCTATGGCAATGAATGCTATGTTTATAGTTCAATACTTTGCAGCACAAATATCTAATATGTTGTATAGTTTTAAGGACTCAATCATATTCTTAAAGTACTTTCTTAATAAGAGGTAAATGACGTAATAGAACACATCTGTGCTTGGTACAAAAATTCAATGAAACAATTTCAAAAATATTTATCTACTTGAGTGAATTGACTGAGTACTTGTTGGCAATTGCTTTAGTTCTCCACAGCCATTGACCCACGTGGTGTGTCCTCTGCACAGATTTCTAAAATGCTCCTCTGAGATGTGGAAGGCATTCTAGGTGCACTGGATAAGATTGAGCTGTACCAACTGAAACCTATAGACGGAAGCTCCAAAGAGTAAAGGAGGGGAAACAAGCACCTGCAATGCCTTGGCTGCATGTCTCTGTAGACATGGTTGTATAGTTTCCTTTATAGTTGTACAGTATACATCTCAGAAGAATTTAGGCCAAATTTGCCATTAAAATGTACAAAAAAAAAAATACAAGTCAAGTCAAACAATAAATAACAAACTGCAAGGATGTATTTAAAATATACGTTATAGAAAATGCCTAGTGTCTCCAATGTATAAGTAGCTCGTAATATATAAGGGGAAATGTATTAAAACCAGATAGAGAAGAATGGGCAAAGAACAGGAGAGTACTCTTGCCCTTCATTAGCCTCTCCCTCCCTTTTTCTCCCTCTCTCATACACACACACATAAACATGGGTCTTAAACATGTGTGTATAAAGAATAAACAGCCACAATTTATGGTGTCTATTCTATGCTTTATTCATTACGGATTGCCAGCAGGACTATGGGAAGAGATTCTATCATACATTACTGGCAGGAGTACAAATGGTGAAATGTGCTAGAATTTAGCAATAACTCACAAAACATTTTTATACCCTTTGCTACAGCAAAGGGTATAAATACATCCTAAAAATGTATTTCCAATAATACAAAAATATGAACCAAACTTTTCATTGTGGAATTATTTCTAACTGCAAAACACTGGAAACAACTTCATTGCTTCTAAAAGAAGAGTTGAGTAAACAGTATGTTATATCCACACAAGAGAATCCTCTGCAACTGGAAACATAATTAGATTTCTATGAACTAATATGGAGTGGTTTCCAGTGTTAAGTGAACAAAGTAAAATAAAAATTACACACACACACACACACACACACACACACATACAGCATGCAACTTTTGTCTAAAAAAGAGAGAAAGAGGGTAGTGTATATTTTTTCTCTTTGTACAAAAAGAAACTCAAGAACAAAGAATAAGATGGATTTAATGTCCTGCATTACCACAAGGGGGAGAGGGATGAGAAAAGAGATTTTTAAAAATGAGATTCTCTGAATATATCTATTTTTAATATAAAGTTTACTTTTGAACATGTTAATATTCACTGCCAAAAAACACAAACAGATATACAGAGGATTAAATAAAAATAGGATTAAAGAAAAAAAGTAAAATAGGGCATAATTGGAAAAATTAATTATATCTATATTAAATTTACAATGTAACAGAAAACACATAGAAAAATGTTAAATTAGGAAAGTTGAATGTGATATTCCGATAGTACCCTAAGTGGGATATATCTAAACACAAAAAAATATTGCCAAGAAATCTCAATCTTTACTGATAAGTTTGTTGTCACAAATGATTTTGGTCAATCAATTCTGAAAATACTTTTTATATTGTGTAATAGAGCCAATAAGAGTATGTTGCTATTGTTGAATGGGGAATGAGAATGGAGAACAAGAATTTCACGTGTTGAATTAGAGTTCAGATATCAGTATGAACTTTTTAGATAGATAAATGACAGGTAGATAACAGAAGATTCATATTACAATGTCACAGGGTTATAGTGATGTAATCTAGAAGCAATGACACTTCTGGTAGCAATAAACACATCTTTGTAAGTGGGGACAAAAAAGTACAGTAAGAGGCTGGAACATTTTATTTTGCCACAAAGTAAGAATTTGCTCAATAACTGATGGACACAGATCAAAGGGTTATCATCAGCAAAAAGTATTTGAATGAGAAATAATAATCCAAACAATGTGGTATGAGCTATTAAATTGAATAGTGTTCTTAATGATATTAAAAAACTGAGGGGGAGGGAGAAAAGTCATACTCTTCCTTAGAGAAGAGTGGCAGCTAACCTATCTAGAAGGAATTATTGAATTAGAAGATCTCTGTGTTGGAATTATCCCTGTAATAATTTATTCCATCAAGAATTATCAACAGATGGTGGCTAAAACCACTAGTTGAAAATGTTTATAAAACAGAATATTTGTGTCATCTGAAAGTGTTACCCAATATTACTAACTAATTACAAAGTATAGAGATACTTTTACATGGGATAATATCAAGTGATCAAATCTAACATTAATACCACAAACAGATCTTTGCCTCCTGGTGCACTGCTTTTGAAAGAACACTATTCCACCTATATAAGGTTTTTGCCAAAAAAAATGTTTTGAAGAAAATCTATTGATGAGAAAATAATAATCAGGGACAAAGGTGAATTGTGAGACATACAAAACCACTGGACTGGATGACTCAAAAATATCAATGTCACAAAACAAATATGTGGAAGAACTACTGTAGATTGAAGAAGTCTAAAGAAATAGACAACAAAATTCAATTTTAAGTGGATTCTGTATGCAAAACTTAACAAAAAAGAAGTTAAATAGGATATTTTGGGGTAAATTTAAACAGTAATTTTGAACTACATTATGAGTCAGGCACAATATCATGCACTTTTAATCCCAGCTATTTGGGAGGGTTGCTTGAGCCCAGGAGTTTAAGACCAGCCTGGGCAACATGGCAAGACCCTGTTTCAAAAAAAAAAAAAAAGTCAATATGCATGGGATTGCAAAAGAATAAATACAATTATTGATTATTTATAAAGGGAGAAGAAAAAAGAATAAATATAAAATAACATATAACTCAATATTTCATTATTAGGGTGCAAATATATTTGGATTTGAATACAAAATAAAATGATCAGGCATTTGTCCCTGAATATAGACACACCATGAATGAGACAGTTATAAATGGGACCTACTATCGGTGTGTTGCATTAGTGATGTAAGCAACCACAAACAGCATTTGAATTATTGCTATTCATTTTTCAATGGTAAGAAAATGTGAATTTCTTTGCTTTTGCACTATAGCTGCATCGCCAGTAAAAATCATCAAAAATTAACACCATACAAATCTACTCTGTGATTCAATGTAAAAAAGAATTCAGTTCTAGGTTTTGAAAGACTTTAAAAGTATTCCCAAGTTTGTGCATATCTGGGGGTGGATTTTAAAGTCATGCAGAATCAGGACAGCTGTTTGCTGGTGTGTTGCATTAGAAAGAATATTATTCCACCTATTTAAAAATTTGCCCCAAAAAAACTTTCAAAGAGTCCTTGTTGCAGTCCTGATTAGCAAGTCCTGATTTTAAAAGTCCTGATTGGCATTCCAGAGTTTTTTAATGAAGTCTTGGGTTCAATATCAGTAGAAGAGAAGAAAAGAAAGCAAGGGTGGGCAGAGAGCTGGTCTGTGGGGCCTTCAACATGTCATGTCAATGGGGGTCCCAGCTAGCTCAGTGAGTGCTCTGAAGTTGAGGGGTCTCCCAGTGTGGAGAGGACACTAGATCTTTAAGCATAGATCCATCAGCTAATGAATATTGGCTGTTCTGAGAACAGGGTGGGTCCTTGGTCATGGCTGAGAGCAGAGAGAACCCTGAAGAGGCCTGAGGCCTGAGAGCCATCAGCTCACAGCACAGCTAATAGATTCTTAATACCTAATGGGGACCTGGGTAGAGTGTGACAGCTTCTGTAAAGCTGTGATAATAAAACTGAAAAAATCACAGTTTCAATCTACTGAAAACATAATTTGTTATATTCCCTCCCCACAAGAGCAGGACATTCTTAAAACTTTTAAAGATTCTTTTTTTGTAAAGATGATTTTTCAGTTTCCTTCTCTGCCACCACTTGATCCTTGACTATGTGCATACATATGAGCACGCACACACTCCTCTTTGGTTTGGGATTAGAACTACATCAAATCTATGAATTATAAATTACCTGACCTATTAACAAAACTGTCCTCTCGCCCAGGAGAATGGTAGGGTTTTCACTTAATCATGACTAAATAAAGCAGATGGCTTTTGAAACCCTAGCAACTCATAATAAAGAGAATATTATCTGAAAAAAAACAAAACCTGTAACAATTTTGATGCTCAATATTTGCAAATGATATTTGCTCACTGTACTTGTGCCATCATTGGCAGACGGTGGAGTGGGGAAATATTTGATTCACCCAACACATAACGTTTCCAGCCAAGACTGAAAAAGGTACTGCTTTGGCTTCTTATTTCAATTCTCATGGTATAAACAAGTGTCCTTTCCACCGTCTATTCAGTGCCATATTTTCTTTTCTTATATATCCAATTCCAAAAAATTACATGTCTAATCTCATAAAACTATTTTACGCTCAACTGAAAATATCTCTCTCAAAGAGAAGTACCAAAAATCATGACAAGTTTCTTAATTCTGTTCAGTTTAAGATCTCTAGGGGTTATAAATTCTTCCTGGTAGGTCCCAAATGCTGCTCCTTATGCTTCAGCAAGTGACCAATGAGGAATCCAATCCTTCTGACATGCTCAAACTATCACAGTCAAAGACAAACAAAATCTTCATCTTAAGGGCTTTCTTTCTAAAACAGAGACAAGGAAAGGCTGCAGAGTGATACAGTCAACGTGACAACCACTTGCTCTAAAGGAGAACGAAGTCCTCAGGAGCTACCTGGTTGATGAAAGCTTTCCTTCTTGCTACAACTGAAGGAAGCATGGAGAAGGCCCCCTCTTGGGCACCTGGCTCTTGTACCCCCTTCCCATTGGTACATTTTGAAGGGTTGAGGATTTTCTTTGCTCATGTGAATTCAAGATTCTCTTTTCAGACTTGGGAAATTTCTGGCAATAAACTCCCTTAAAGTTTCAATTTAGTGCTGGTCATTTAAATATAAACTGACTCTTGCACTATAGAGTCTTATTAAGGAAGTTGGAGTCTAATCCCACATGATGAAGACTGGGGCCTACTTTTTCTTCTATTAGACACAGAGCCTCTTGTTTAATTCCTAAGTCCTTGATCCATTTCAAATTAAGTTTTTTGCATGGTGAGAGATAGGGGTTTAATTTCATTTTGTTGGTAAATGGATGGTGTTGGAGAAAACAACACTAAGCAAAGTTAGCCAATCCCCCCCAAAAATAAATGGCAAATGTTTTCTCTGATATAAGGAGGCTGACACATAGTGGGGTACGGAGGGGGAGCATGAGAGGAATAGATGAATTCTAGATAGGGCAGAGGGGTGGGAGGGGAAGGGAGGGGGCAGGGAATTAGCAAGGATGGTGGAATGTGATGGGGACATCATTATCCAAAGTACATGTATGAAGACACGAATTGGGTGTCAACATACTTTATATACAAACAGAGATATGAAAAATTGTGGTATATGTATTATAAGAATTGTAATGCAAAAAAAAGTACATGTATAAAGACATGACTCAGCAAAAGAAACAATAAGAGAGGTAAATAGGGAGCCTACATCCTGGGAACAAATCTTTACTCCTCACACTTCAGATAGAGCCCTAATATCCAGAGTATACAAGGAACTCAAAAAATTAGACAAAAAGACAACAAATAACCCAATCAACAAATGGGCCAAGGACCTGAACAGACACTTCTCAGAGGAGGACATACAATCAATCAATAAGTACATGAAAAAAATGCTCAACATCGCTAGCAGTCAGAGAAATGCAAATCAAAACCACCGTAAGATACCATCTCACTCCAGTAAGAATGGCAGCCATTATGAAGTCAAATAACAACAAGTGTTGGCGAGGATGTGGGGAAAAGGGTACACTGGTTCATTGTTGGTGGGACTGCAAATTGGTGCAGCCAATTTGGAAAGCAGTATGGAGATTTCTTGGAAAGCTGGGAATGGAACCACCATTTGACCCAGCTATTCCCCTTCTCAGTCTATTCCCCAAAGACCTAATAAGAGCATGCTACAGGGACACTGCTACATCGATGTTCGTAGCAGCACAATTCACGATAGCAAGATTGTGGAACCAACCTAGATGCCCTTCAATAGATGAATGGATAAAAAAAAATGTGGCATTTATACACAATGGAGTATTACTCTGCATTAAGAAACGACAAAATCATAGAATTCGGAGGGAAATGGATGGCATTAGAGCAGATTATGCTAAGTGAAGCTAGCCAATCCTTAAAAAACAAATGCCAAATGACCTCTTTGATATAAGGGGAGTAACTAAGGACAGAATAGGGACGAAGAGCAGGAGAAGAAGATCAACATTAATAGGGATGAGAGGTGGGAGGGAAAGGGAGAGAGAAGGGAAATTGCATGGAAAGGGATGATGATCCTCAGGGTTATACAAAATTACATACAAGAGGAAGTGAGGGGTAAGGAAAGAATAATACAAGTGGAAGAAGTGTTTTACAGTAGAGGGGGTTGAGAGAGAAGAAGGGAGGGGAGGGGAGGGGAGGGGGGATAGTAGAGAATAGGATAGAGAGCAGAATTCATCAGACACTAGAATGGCAATATGTAAATCAATGGAAATGTAATTGATGTAACTGATGTGATTCAGCAATCTGTATACGGGGTAAAAATGGGAGTTCATAACCCTTTTGAATCAAACTGTGAAATATATCAAGTTAGATATAATGTTTTGAACGACCAACAATAAAAAAAAAAAGACATGAATTGGCGTGAACATACTTTATATACAAAGATGAAAAATTGTGCTCTATATGTGTAATAAGAATTGTAATGCATTCCATTGTTATTTATTTTAAAAAATTAATTAAAAATAATAAAAAAATAAATGTATTTTTTACATCTAAATATATTTATGTTTATGTATGTATGTATGTGTGTGTGTATGTGTATATATATATATATATACACATACACACACACACACATACTGAATGTGTATGCTTTTCCAGGCTTTATTCTCCATACTTGGAACATATTCTCCATACTTTGAACACTGGTTTCAGGATTCAAAACAAACTTAAGCCACTGGATTCAAGGAGATGGTTCTAGTGGGAGCAGGCTGACGATCAACAGAGATGTGATAATAAGTAAATCACGTATCTTAGACAATGGTCAATGCTTATAATAAAGAAGTAGAGCATGATCTACTATGGAAACAATGGTTGGGAGTGGAGGAGCATTGACTCCAGGTACTAGGGAGGTGGCCAAGCAACCAACTGACAGAACTGAACACAGAGAAATGAAAACAAATAAAATTCCACAAGGGGAAGAATGCCTGACCTGTCTAAAGAATATAAAAGGCCACTGTGGCTGGAGGGAATGAGGGCCAGTTGCAACCAAGGACATCAGGAAATACTGCAGAAACACAGGCAAAATATACGGGTGAACCTCTCATGATTTTTATCTGGTCTTCAGATCAGCTTTATAGTAGTGGAAATAGTAGGAAACTTTTTTCTCTGGGTATTTATGTATTTCCAATGATTCAAAGATCTGTGTTTTGATAACTATTCATAGAATTTCCTAAGAACCAAAGCCAAAAATCATATCAATTCACGGCCCATAAGATCATTTTTCCCTCTCTTATAATTTGCCCTATTACCTATTTCCTTGAACCTCAACTAATGCTCTTCTACCTTGCCCTTTGCTCAAGGCAAGCTGAAACTGGGGCCAGAGGACAGGTTCCTCCACTGTGAACCCTGATCTCCTGCTGACTCAGGGGATATTGATTCATGACAAAATTGATACCTGCTGTCAGGCACGGAGCACAGGTGGTATTCAGGCAGGGCATTGCAAATCAGGACCCTGGTTTCTCCCCTCTTCTGCAATTTCAACTCCTTTCTCTTTGTTCTCATTAACTTTAGCTGAGATTAGACCAGAGAATTCTGGTTTTGCATTCTACAAAAGGCTCTCTAGCACACTGAAGTCCTTGATGGACAATCTGATTGACTAAAATTCCCCTCATTCCAAAGAACTTCATACCATGGCAGAAGGAAGCAGGGGAGGGGCGGGGATTTCTGGCAACCAACTTGTGATAAGCTATAGGCAGATAGAATCTTTTACAATAAATTTTCATTAAGTTGAGAACAATATCTTTCTTTTTCTTAAGTTAGGACTGATGTTTACATCTTTTTAGCAAAGAATTACTAATGGCTGAGAGAGTAGCCAATACATTTCAACATCCTGATGTGTCCCCTCCTAATTCCTATAAAGTCTCAGCCCTGTCTAAGGCTGGAGCAACAGTGTAATCAGTTCATTTTTTAAATACATTTCTTGCAACTGCAGGTTCACTTAGCTAAAGTCATTCACCTACATTTTATCCTTAGCAACATGAAATTTATGTTGGTTGAAAACTCTTGCACATTCCAGAGGAAGAAACTCAAAAGGGCTCAAACATGACTGGACAGTCCAGGATAATTGGCTTGAATCCTAAAATTCAAAAAAATGCCTTCAGCTTTGTATATCTTGTCTCAGCTTCTCTGTGAGTGTATGGCCTCATGCTATGGACTCAAGCAAGTTAGCTATCAGCAGGCAGAGTCACAAATATTAAGCAACAACCACAGCAATAGCTTCTTAGCCCCAGGTTGCAAATGCCATCATCAATATCTTATCATCCTGCCCTGTCTCCAGCAATAATCTTGTCAAATCAGTTTAGCCAGAATCCCCCTCACCCCTAATGCTTCCTCTTAATAATTTTCCATCTGCTGACCACCACCCTGATCCGTAGCTATAGCCAAGATGTATAAATCTCCATCTGATCTTGTTCTGAGGGTTGAGGCTGGTCTCTCTCTCTCTCTCTCTCTCTCTCTCTCTCTCTCTCTCTCTCTCTCTCTCTCTCTCTCTCCTAATCCAAAACCCCACTGTAATAGCTCCCCTTGAATAAAGACTTCTTTCCTTTAAAAATTATCATAAGTAATTTTTTTCTTCAACATGCTGTGTCAAGCAGAGTGCTTTAGTTTAGAAGAGGTCTGAATTGAGGATCCAACTTCTATTCAACGAGGAGTATGCTATTTGCACATTCTGCTAACAATGAAATATTATGCAATTAACATAAAGAACTATTTGAGTGGATTGAAGGGTAAGCTGCATAATGAGAAGCTAATTACAGGGAGAGATCCCGGCTGTAGATATTTGTAGACTATTTTTTATCCCCTGACAAAATGCAGAATATTTATATGGCATTTACATAAATCAACTTTTTAAGATTAAATGGTACAGAAAAAGATTGTTCTCCTAAACCAAGAGAAAGAATTCTTCAGGCCAACTATTTCATGATCAAATTTCATGTCCTCTTGTAGTCAACCAAAATACAAATGTTGATTTTGCCACCTGTGTGTTTAAATAGAGCTGAAAAAAACTTAAAATTATTTTCCACTTGAAAGCATATGTAATTTGAATACTATCGATGAACTCTTAAACACTGCCATAAAAATTTTCTTGCCTGTGAGATGAAAAGGTAGAATCACTACTTCAGTAAAATATTTAGGTTACATTAGCTTCCCTGTATTCAATGACTCAATCTATTTTAGTGCTTAAGGGTTTCTCAAAAGGTATGCCAAGGCAAAGGAACACTTCCCCACCCCTCTCAGCTCCACCCTGGGACCACCTAAGAAGCTAATGTAGTCTAGAACTAGCTGAAGTCAACCCAGGAAAACCAAACTATGATAAACTGTTCTTGAACAACTGAAAGGCACAAACTGTGACATTTTTCTGTTATTTTTAATAACTCTAGGTACTAACTTAAATAGATTTAGAAACTGACAGTGATATGCAGGTTTACAAGTGATCATATATATTCCAAAACAAAAATCAAGGCCCATCATCTAACATGCACTTTGACAATGGACAGAAGATATAAAATCTAGTCTGCTCTAGAATATCTTATTCAAATGGTCTTGTTAAATAAATCTAAAATTTATCGTAATAAATGTAATAGAAATTTACTCTTGTACAGTACTTTGCAATTTTAAAATTGCTTTTGCAGGTATTATTACTTCCCTACTATGCTGGGAACATCTTAGGAGCCAAGATTTTTATTCATTTACTTTGCAGCCTTTAAGCTTTGCAGGTTTCCTGGGTACTCTCACAAATTCCAGGCCCACTGGTTTTAGCAAGGGATACCTCCTCCTCAGAAGTCTGGGTTCCACCTCTACAAAGCTCTTCTATTAACTCTAGATTGAATATTTGGGGGGTTTTGTTTTCTTTTTATTCTTTAGCCTTAGGTATAAATGTACATCCTGCTGTTAGTACCTTTGTCTTTCGGTTTTCACATACACCTCAACCCTAAAATTCAGGTGTTCAAACAAAGGCCAATGTGATAGTATTAAGAGGTGAGGGCTTGGGGAGATGAGGGCTTGAAGAGCTCTACTTTTTATAAAAGTTTACTTTTCTGCTAGGGACTTGTTACCAAGTTGCTATCAACCAGCACATCCCATTCTCCAGCTGGTTAATTCCTTCTAGCTTCTAATAACAACTAGGAATTTTCTGATGCTGCTAGTTTCCTTAGAAATCGGTAGTGTCAGCTTCAGGTTTCAACATCATATTTTATAAGTGACCCTGTAAAGCTTTCTTGTGTTTATGTTCAATAGAAGAAAGGGAAATAATTGAAGAAATTAAGGCAACTTTGTTTCCTTTAGTCAATTCCCTTGAAGAAAAGGAAAATTAAATATACAATACTAATAGTCCAAGTCTGGGTACCAATTGCAATTGTAGAGAAATGGTCAAGTGAAATGTCTTTTGCTTCTTAGAGTTTTATTGAGTATTCTAAAGAAAAAATTAGTTCTCCTTGTATTGAAATGGAAAAATAGTGCCCAACATTGAGGTCTCTCTTGAAAGAAAGTTCCCAAATTATTCTGAAAAATAAGTTTCTGAAGGGTCAATTTCTGAAGATAGTTGATTTACTTTGTTTTGACATAAAAATAGGCAACTACTATTCAGGCAAGATTTTGCTATAGTACACACTGTTTAAAGAAACCACTTTTGTTGCATGTCTGTAAAATAATTTCCAAATCCTAGTATAAAGAATCTCCTAGACAAAACGGGGGAGATACAATGAATCAGCCTTGTCATGTTTATAGTCTTTTTTGCACTAGTTTTCCTTTTCATTGTTACAACTAATTATTCTTTTGGGAAAGATTTTCCTTTTTTTTTCCCCCATTTTCAAGGAAAGTCTTGAAATACTTTCAAATGTCTATTTTCTAAAAAGGAAGATAAAATTCTTAAAATGACATGATTCATCATACCTGCAGTTCCAAATCTAGCACTATCTTTCTTTGATTTTGATTACCCACAATGTGCCAGCCTGGATCAACTGTCCACTGGGTGTGTAGACAGCCCAGACCCAGAGCCTTCCCTTAAGGAGTTTACTAAGATGGAAATAAAGGAACAGACAGAGGACTTAAAAAAAAATCTAGAAAAGGGCAAGAAACTCTCAATTGGGGGAAGATCAGAATGGGAGAGATGACATTTGGATTTAATTTAATGTTAGCCTATTTCATCTCATAGTCACTTGGATGGTCTGTAAACGGTAGCAGGACAGATTAGACTTAAATGAATCAGAACTTAAAGTAACATTGACCCCCAAAATAGCAACTGAACTTGGGAAATGAGACCAGTTGTAGGTTCTCTTTCTTAAAATATAATCCAGCAGTAACTCTACCAGAAAGGTCTTGACGCATCTTAAAAATTTAGACTCTTAAGATCAATTTCCATCATTGCTGATTATTGATTGGGATGAATGAGTACAAAAATCCATTTGACCCATGCTGGAAAACATTCTTGTGCATGCCTACATTTGAGACTCCCAAGAAGGATCTGGTGTGAGGTAACAAGTGAGAGCAGAAAGAAGCTGATGTTTGGTACGTCTGATAGATGTTCTAACAGACAGGTGGAGCTAGAACACAGCACAGGTCAGGTAACCTGGAAACAGACAAGACTACAGATCCAGGGAGACCTACTGTAAGGCAACCTGTCTCTTCTATGACTCTGACCAGAGTTTAGGACTCTGCTCCTAGGAGAAAATAGTCGGGGAAAGCAAGATAGAAAGAGTAAAGTAAATCTCACAGCCTTAAAGTGTTTCAGGCACTGGCGAACATATTCAGGATTTAGTTACTAGATTGAAAAGGCAGAAATCTAGTTGTTGGAAGCCAGACCAGAAGCACATTTTCTAGAATGAGTTTTAATTCTGATTCATTCTTTGAATCACCTAAGAAGATTTATAAAAAGAAATGTACTCCTAAACCCAATACTGGATCTGTAAAATTGAAATCACAAGGGCAGAAATAGAATTTTTTTTTTTTGAGAGAGAGAGAGAGAGAGATAGACAGAGAGAATTTTTTAATATTTATTTTTTAGTTTTCGGTGGATACAACATCTTTATTTTATTTTTATGTGGTGCTGAGGATCGAACCCAGCGCCTCATGCATGCCAGGCGAGCGTGTTACCGCTTGAGCCACATCCCCAGCCCAGAAATAGAATTTTTTATCAAAGTCCTACGTAGTTCTAGTATTATTCAGTTTTGAGAATCTATAAACAAGCACTTCCATTCTCTGTCTGTGACCATCACAACACCCACCAACCACAGGCCATGGCTAAGACAAGAGAGCTAATAAGATAAGAGGTAGAATCTAACGGCAGAGGAAATGTCAACTCACAAATTGTGTAAATATTGCAGCAATCATAACATTACCAGCACAAAGATTCATTGAAGCTTGTTGCTGCTTTGTTTTGTGACAGTATTTAAAATAGCTCTCTGGCTTATTAATACTTAAAACAGGAAAAATCCCATTGGGACTGCTATAAAA
The DNA here is from genome assembly GCF_052094955.1 of Ictidomys tridecemlineatus. Taxonomy (NCBI): domain Eukaryota; kingdom Metazoa; phylum Chordata; class Mammalia; order Rodentia; family Sciuridae; genus Ictidomys; species Ictidomys tridecemlineatus. The sequence goes on along the minus strand of NC_135484.1, from coordinate 13,397,265 downwards.
TATCACAAACTATTTATAAACAGCAGAGCTTTATTTTTCACAGTTATAGAAACTGAAAAGTACAAGATTAAGGAGTGAGCAGATTTGATGTCTGGTGAGACCACATTTCCTGGTTCAGAAACAGCACCTTCTCACTTCATTTTCACATGTGAAAGAGATCCTTATCATATTTAATAATCTCATTCATGGGGGCCCAACCCTCATGACCTAATCATCTCCTAAATACCATCACCATAATTACAGGACATAAATTTGGGGAGGACACTAACATTTAGACCATAGTGGCCCCAGCCTTTTGCCTGTGCTCTGCAGATGAATATTATCATCAGGTATCACCAAGCCTTTTCCCATTCTGAGATTTTTTTTCATACAATGACCATTGACAAAGAGCAGTATTAACTATGATGTTAACTTAAATCAAGCAGCATTAGCAGCAAGTAAAATAGTTTCTTGTTCCATGGTTTCACATCTCATTTTGCTATTTTATAAATCGAATATCGCCTTTAATCTTAGTTTTAATTTATCTCTACCCAAAACACAAATGATACTGATGACATTACCCAGAAGGAAAGTATGCACTAGCTAAACTGGAACCAGACTAAACTTTTTTTTTTTTTTTGGTAAGGAAAGAGCAGCAGGATCACAAGACAATCAGTACCCAAACCCAACAAATTTATGCTAAAGAGTGGTGTCCAATTCCATGGGTTGCCACCCATTTGAATTTGAGCCAGGCCACCTGATTCCTTCTTCCACTGGGAAAGACCATCTCAGATGAACCAGCTGCCATGGATGTGGTTCAGAAAACTGTCCCTGAAAAACTCTGGGCCATCTGTGCTTGCTGTTCTATTCATAGAATGTTCTCAGAATCACAGACCTGCATCCAAACCTCGCATGAAGACTTTCTCCAACGTGAGATCTGGAAACCATCACGCATCAGCTTTTCTTGTGATCTCTTTGGAGGGCACCATGATTTATAGGGAAAGGTCAGGGGTATGGTAGTAACTGAGCAAGACCGTGAGTTCCCTGAGGTCAGAGGTATATCTTTTCCCCTTCTGTTTGCCTGGGTCAGTCCTGTGGCTGACAAAACATTGGATGATGAGTTGCACTGAGGTAAGTAACACTCATGGTAAAATTACAAGGTTATTTTGTAATGGAAAAGGAAGTTTTCACGACGAAAGAAAGTTGAGAAAACATAGTCTCATCAGTTAAGTAGCTTACCCAAGTTGACAGGGATAGTTAGCGACCTCTCCAAGGTCCTTTGACTGCATACCTGTCAAAGTAGTGGCTTCCACCTTTCATACTTATTCTGCTTTTTTTCTTTTCTTTTTGGTACATATTTTTTTTCCGGAGCCAATTCTCAACAGAATTTTTTATTGAGAAAGCCAGTGTCCAGTGAGATAATATTTATGTGGCTATTCTGACCCAGATACATTCTTATTGTCCCTAACTTAGCTAGGTTCGTAAAATAGAGGGGGAATTGCAGGGACGTGGTGTTTTACTTCCTTTTCTCCAAGGATAACAACAACCAGAAACATTACAAAGATATCTAAAGACATTGATGTAAAATAGGAGAGAAGCATTCTCAACCTTAATACGCTGGTGAGGAAAGAGATGTGACTCAACCAAGACTGACTACAGGTCCCGTATGGCATTTGCTCACTATGGCTCCACTCCTTTTTTTTTTTTTTTTTCAGAGATACACGCAAGAGTTTATTTGTCAGCTCTGACAAATAAAGGCCATCTCTCTATAGCAGAGTGAGGCAATGGTTCTACTCCTAAAAACAGCATCAAACATTAAAGGCATCACAAAAATACTCTGAAACACAGTCTGAACCCAAAGCCTATGCCATATGACATATATGAATATATCCATTTTTCTATGTGTGTGTCTATTGTATATTATTCTGCCAAGAAGAAACGGTATTATTAACATATGTAAAAACAAACAAAAAATACTAAGGGAGAAATTGGAATACAAGACAAAAGAATGATCATTCCAAGAAGAAGATGGAACCATAGTTCATTCAGTTATTCATTCATGGGCCAGAAAGTGTTAAATGTTAGAAGTTAATGATGCTCACTCTCTAGTTTAGTCCTAGAGATGGGTACAATTTAGTGAAGAAGATTAAAAATGTTTTATTGTCATTTAGATCTTGAATGACCCCAAAGACTCAGGTGGTACAGTTTGGACCCTAGCTGGTGCTCTGGGGATGAGGGGTACCTTGAAGAAGTGGAACTTAGTGGAAGGTCTTTAGTTCATTTTGGGCAGGCACTTGAGGGAGCCTGTGGGACCTGGAACCTCTTCCCGACTCTCTTCTGCTTCCTGGCCATGAGGTAAATGGTTTTGCTCAGCACACGGTGTGCTACCTCACCTCCGCCACCCCCCAACCCCCTGCTAATGAGTCCAACTGGCCATGGACTCAAATCTCCAAAACTGTGAGCTAAAATAAATATTTTCAGTTTCTAAGTTGATTATCTCAGCTATTTTATGGTACCAAACAAGGAAATAAAAAAGGTCTTCTTAAAGTATATTAATGAATGTGTAAAATTGGAAATTAGAGTAATGCTTATATTTGGAGTACATTTTAAATAGTTAAAACAAAAGAAACAAAAAAGAGAAAATGAGGGAGTGGGAAGGAGATCATAAATGATTTAGAAGATTATTTTAAAAAGCAAGGCAAGAGTAATGAAGTTGTTCCTGGGGCCACATTTGTTCAGTTAGCTACATACTGTCTGCACAAAACACCAGTGGGCACTTTGGTTCCACAGAGGAAAACCTTTTTCATGGTTCTGTACTAACAAGAGGAAACTTACCACCCTGCTTAGTGTTAATGGGGTCAGTAAAGGAATATTGCATGGTTTTACTTTGTTTTCTTTTGAGGAATCTTCTTGTAATTTCTCTTATTTGTGTAGAAATACCGTGGATAAGAGAAAGGATTCCATAAATGGAAAATGAGAGAGAGAGAGAGAGAGAGAGAAAGAGAGAGAGAGAGAGAGAGAGAGAGAGAGAGAATGAGAACAAAACAACTTAAATAAAGGAGAATAATGTCCTCAGATGTTAAAAGATGGCTTAGATAGCAGAGGAAATTCTCACTTTTAAAGAAAAATGAGACATCAATGATCATGAGAAGGTAAGAGGAAAAAAGGAATGCTTTAGAATCATCTTGGTGACTTTTAAAAAACCATCCCAGACACATGCATGAGTGCACCCACACATCCTAGAACCTCATGTGCGTACTGGAATGGCATCCCATGATAGAGAATCAGAGTCATAATGAACACTACCATTGACAGGAGTATGTCCTCTTCCTCAACTGGGTTGGGATGACAGAGATCATAAGGAAAGCAAGTGACAGAAGAATTAAGACAAGCAGAAATGTAATCAGCTCTTAGTTAAAACAAGAGACTCACTACTTACATAAGAGTAGGGTGTAGGAAAGAAGATATTCTAGTACATGGCCCGTGAATGTACCACATTGAAAATCCTCTGGAACCAATTTAGAAGAAAAACAAAACCAAATTCCCAGCACAAATTCCATATAATTATTTTGTAAAGAAAAAAATAGCCCAAAATTACAGAAATGAAAAGCCTTTGAAATTGATAAAAGATCTGATAAGAGACAAATGAGAATAGAGAATTAGACTTTTTTTTTTGTACCAAAGATTGAACCCATGGGTGTTTTATAACTGAGCCACCACCCCTGCCCTCCCTTTTTACTCTTTATTTTAAGACAGGGTCTTGCTAAATTACTTAGGTCTTCACTAAATTGCCAAGGGTAGCTTTGAATTTGCAGTCCTCCTGCCTCAGCCTCTCAAGTCACTGGGATTACAGGCATGCATCACCACACTTTGCTAAAAGTGAAATTTTTTTATTCGTTCTTTTTAGATATATGTGACAGTAGAGCGTATTTTGACACATCATACATGCATAGAGTATAACTTTTTCTAAGTAGGATTCCATTCTTGTGGTTGTACATGATGTGGAGTCTCACTTGTAGTATTCATTATATGAACATAGGAAAGTTATGTCAGATTCGTTCTACTGTCTTTTCTGTTCCCATCCCCCATCCCTTCCCTTCATTCCTCTTTGTCTAATCCAATGAACTTCTATTCTTCCCTCCCCCCACTTATTATTGTATGTTAGCATCCACGGATCAGAGAGACCAACTTCTTCAACAAGACCTCTAAAGTGCAAGAAGTAAAATCAAGAATCAATAAATGGGATGGTATCAAAGTATAAGTGAAATTTTTAATATAATGTGCTTCTGAGATATTGGATGTGCAATCCACTTAGTTCTTACAGAAACTTTATTATGGATAAAGTATTATGCATTACCGTATAGTAAATTTCTATAAGGAATTGATTATGTAACAAAGCACCAATTATTACACACATACATAATTATTTTGATTTTGATTATTTCTGATAAGAAACTGCCTAAATCTCCCATCAAGGTTAGTCTATTTACTAAAGACTTTTCTTTCTAGCATGCCTATGTCATTGGGCTTATTTCTTCATTATCTGTCATATTTCACACGTGTGTCTTTTGTTAGGAAATGTTAATATTCTACATTAGAGAAAAACACTAAAACTTTTAATGAAGAGATTGCTCATTTTTAATTTTGTTTTTTACTAAAATCACCTGCATATTATTTCTAATTATCACCATTGTCTGGGATTTTATGTTCCCAATTACTATTTTCCTTTTACCCCTAGAAGAAGCTATTTTGGAGAACATCCATCCAGTGCCCTGTTGAAGGACTTGTAGACCCTTCTGTGACTCAGGTGCTGACGAAATGCTGCCTCAAGCCACAGTCTGAGCCTGCAGCTCCCCAAATTTGCTCAAACTCAACCTTTCATGACCTTTAGAGTTTTGAAACTGAATGAATCATCATTGTAGGAAAACTGGACTGAGGCAGCTGGAGAGTCCATTTTTCAGAGCATTTACTCCATTTTGATTTGCACAGGGGTAGGGAAGGTCTGCAGAGAGCCACGTCATTTATCAAGTCAGGCAAAGCTTTCCTGTGACTTAACAGCTATGGTAAACATTTGATTCTATTTGAAATTTTAGATAATAAAAACCAAAAGGATGATTAATTCAAAGTTGGCTGTGTAAGAAAATTAAAGTTTCTGAAACTACTGCATTATTGTCACACTAACTGAACATTCCTAGGATGCACTGGACTCCCACAGAGGTTACTTCAAGGTTACTATTCCAAGAGAATGACCTTTTTTCTAGCTGCATCTTTCCAATAGCAAAGACAGGGTTCTCCTGGCCATGCCTGAAAAATAACAATTAATTTGACTCATATTCCAATAGGTAAAATAGTATGGTTTTAGGGAGATAAAGATAGTTTTTTGAAGAAAATCCCTCTCTTACTGGTATGTACTTTATCCACATATAAAGTAGAAGGATATTATTATATATTCATGAATATAAGAATAGTCATCTAGGAGTACTCCCAAATTGTTGACTTATCAAGTGATATAGGATGTAAGGTCTGACCTTAAAGGTTTGGTTCATAAATTTTGCACAGTTCTCTCTCCATATAAAATGCTTCCCTCAAGATCCATCTCAAATATCCTTTGGTGAAGGATTTGCCACTTTCACTGTATCCTTAGCATATTTAATGGGGCTCTCTTTACTGAGCTTCATGGCCTGCCCTTAAACCAATCTTATCTCATTTTCTTTGCAGGATGCAAATTTAGCATATGTGTCAGTATCCTAAATCACTGAAAAGACTGAAAATATAATCCTTAAGAGAGAAGTCTGTGCCTTTCCTATCACATTATAAGTACTAGCACATAACCTAGATATAGCAGGTACTTGATATTTGTAAAAATAAATCAAAGTATATTAAATTTGCAACTTAGAATTAGATATGGTCACTCAAATTTTTAAGTAATGCTCACCACTGATGAAGTTGAAGTTAGAAAAGCTTAAATTTAGAAACAATATTCTAGTGGATCATTTATTGAATAAAATATGGAGACTTTTACAAGAATTCTTCATCCTTAACTTTTCTCTAAGAGTTGAAGTAAGGTAAAAGTCATACACCCCAAGAAGAAGCTTCTTAAAGTCTTCAGGCTCCTGAGTTCCCATCCCAAGACTTCCTGGAATCCACAGGACAGCAAAAGGCACACTCTGCTGGTGTAACTGGTTAGCAGAACATTGTGCTAAATCGTGCTAATTGGGTTGACAAGCACATTTCAAATTGTCCTGTTTTCCTTCTGTGCGCTACAGAGTATAATCCAAAGGATTGCCTCACACAATGAAATGTCAACCACATTTCTGTTCCTTTCTCTGAGTGACCCCTGCTTGGGACTCAGGACATGTTCTAGAGTCTCAATGTGAATACTCATGAGAACAACTGCAGGTTACTCATTATGAGGCATTCACACCATGCACCATGACCAAAGCCATTCCTCTGTCACACGTGTTGTTAAGAAGCTGATGCACAGGCATTAAGTCAAAAAAATCACTGCCTGATCATCATCAGTCCTAACTATTCATGAGTGGATGAAATAAATGTTTTCATTATTCCAGATATTTTCAACACATTTCATCTTGTATAATAAAAAAAATTGAATATTTTCAACTTATTCTTTCATTTTGACCAGGATTATTAGAAAAACAGAAAAGCAATTTTCTTACCCTACTTGAAATACTCCCACAGGAATCATTTCTCTAACAAAAACTTCCAAATCACTCTTAAACCTACAGCTCAAAGAAACAAAGACAAAATTAGAAAAAACAAATAATAACCAAGCCTGTCAAAAATTTTCTTGATTCTCAGATACCCCTTTACTAAATGAATTGTCCTGCTTGTGAGGTAGCAGTCTAGACAATGAATCTGTTTAGAAAGAAGCTTGGGGTTTCACCTCCATGAATGGACTTAATTGGATGTTAGGTAACATGACGGAAGTTATCATCACCAGGATCTCAGAGACAATAAATATACCTTTGTAGGGAGTTCATGCTTGGTAATGAAGACAAGGATGACAGAGGTGTGTTAATAAAACAATGCACAATTGCACTCCATTCTCTGTTCTCTTTCTAACAACAACAACCATATTTATAGAAAATAAAAGGAACAGGGCTAAATTAAGGAATGGTCCCTTCACCTTAACTAGATATGCAGTTGTCATGCAGAGTCAAAAATCATAATTCATCTGTATCAGTAAACTTCATAATTGTAAGTTACACCGTGAAAATCACGAGTAGTCACACCTCCAGCCAACTGTGCTCCTTGTTTTCTCTATTGTCAAAAAGGAGGCCATAATAGATGCCAACACAATTTGGGTGGAAAATGCTCTCCAGGAAACAAAGCTGAAGGAGAGGGACGTGGCGTCACCAAAGGGGCATCTGATTAAGTGAAGGAAGCCAGAGCAGACAGAAACACAGAGGGAAGCATAATGGTTATTTTGATCCAGTGAGTGTGGACCACAGAGAGAAAAGGGTTTACATTGTCACAGTTACTCCTATCTGACAAAGGCTAAAGGTTTCTAGGTCACGACGTACCCAGTTTTATCAAAGTGACTTTCAGATGTCACCTAACTATATAATTTATCTTTTGGTTGAAGTTAATCAAATAAAGTAGGTGGTCTTTGAGAACCTGGTTGACCCTGACCCGGCTCTATTCATTCTGTGTAGCTTGTTCAATGAGGAAACTATTTCAGTCTTAGCCAGTCTCAAAAGTAACAGAAGGAACTCTTTCACGAGAACCTATACACCAGGTGGGGGAGAAATAACCATTTTCAAACAGCTTTTCTTCCCTCCACTTGATTACACGCATTATGTTTTGATGCTAGACTTTGAAGCTGGCCAACATTTATGGAGACAAGAAAAGAACGGCTATAGTGACTTGGTCACAAACACCACAGCCCCATTGGAAGGGATGGGGATGCAGAAGAACATAGTGAAACCCACACGCAGATCAAGGTATTAGGACATCCAACTTTAACCTGGAGGATCCAAGAAAGGGCCAGGGCGAAGAGGGAAGCTCCTTATCTGACTTCAGACATTGTGACACCTAGAAAACATTCCATGCATAAACTCAAAAATAAGGAGGGAGGGCTTAAAAACCAGGTCCTGCCTTTTTTTTTTTTTTTTTTTTGCTGTTATCTGAATCATTACTGAATCGTTCTTAAGCTACTTGAGTTATAGTTAGATTTGTGTGAACTGTAATATATTTGTTTATAATTGTCTACTCATTTATTTTGTTTGGTGATTAATCTCTCAAAACCTCACTTAGGCATGATCAGAAATGTTTTTAATAACTTTCATCCAAGTTATACATGCACATATTGAGTCATATAATTCTGCCAAGTTATACAAACACACGTCAAGAACCAAACATTTCTATGTGATTTACTAAGAAAAACAACACCCCTAACCCCTGCCAACACTCCCTTCCAATCCAGCCTCTGGGTCATGGTTTACTGCTTCTGATTCTTCATCTACAATAACTTATATAGACTGACACTCCCTGAGTTTTCAGTTTCAGGAATAATCCCCAAGTCTGCATAACCCCTGGGTATTCATGGTTCTCCAATCTCCTAACATTGAGAAATTATTCTTATGTTTGGTTTTATATTCAGTACCAAGTCTTGAAGTGACTTGAGCAACTGTTTTCTTCTTGAAGTTTCATAGCATTTGCTTCCTTAGTTTACTATGAACTTATTATTAATTTATTTCTCATAAGTCCCCCATTGATGTAATTCTCATTAGTTTGAATTATGTTCCATATATTCTATTAATTTCATTTTTGACCACCTTCCCAAACTTAGTCCAATAGAAAGCACCTGCCCTCTGGGTGTGCTGCACAGGTTGCCATCCTGGGAATGTCCTGAGTACCATTCTGGGATTCCCTTCAGGTCTTTTATGCATCTTATGACTTTTTTCCCCATTTGGATGACCTCTTTTGTGAGTGGAATCATTCTCTAATACCTTCCTGATAAATGATGTATGGACCTTGCTTTATTTTCATTTTTGCTTTGAGTGTTGTTATTCAGGAATTTAATTACATTTTTCTTGATTTTTTAAGCTAAGTTTATTTTTTTCTATCTTTGAAAGTGGCTAGAATCTTTTTTTTTTTCCAATTGTTCTGAAATTCCACAAAATACTTATAAGGGCTGTGTTTTCATTTACTTTAAGAGAATTTCAGATATGGGAAATCTACTTGAATAATATTTTTGACAATTTTCTCCCTTCTTTTTCTCTACTTTCTCTTTATCGCTTCCTATGATATAGATGTTGGTCCTAATATGCTAATCCTCTAATTTTTTTATCCTTTTGCTCCTAGTTCTTCTGTCCTTTTGCCTATTTTGTGGGATATTACTTTTTATCATTGAATTTTTTATTCAGTTTTCCATAATAATATGTTTAATTCCTATGAGTTCTTTCTTTTTCTCTGACTATTCTTTTTTTAGCGTTCTATTCTTTTTTTTTTTTCCTACTGGGGATTGAACTCAGGAGCACTAGACCACAGAGCCATATCCCCAGTTCTAATTTGTATTTTATTTAGAGACAGGGTCTCATTGAGTTGCTAAGTACCTTGCCTTTGCTGAGGCTGTCTTTAAACTCCCTATCCTCCTGTCTCAGCCTCCTGACCCACTGGGATTACAGATGTGCACCACCCGCACTCTACTTAGCATTCTATTCTTGTTTCATGAATACATTGTCTTTCTTTCTTTTCTCATCCTGTTTCATTATCTGATTTTAATTTTTCAAATTGTTTTAGTTTATGTTCTTGTTTCGTTGTTTATGTTGGTTTGAGTTGGCAGTTTTATACCATAATTTGGATCTTGAACAAACCCCAAAGTCCAATTTGTTAAAGCCTTAGTCCCCAGAGTGGTATTGGAAGGTAGTGGTACTTTTAAGAGGTGGGACCTAGTGGGAGGTACTTAGGTAATTGGTGTATTCCCTTGAAACATATTCAGGGACCCTGGCCTTGTTACTCTCTTTTACTTTCCAGCCACGAGGTAATTAGCTTTGCACCACCACACATCCCTGTGATACTGTACCTCTTTACCACAGACCCAAAATAATGGGGTCAACCAATCATGAACAGGAACCTCCAAAATCATGAGTGTAAATAAATCTTTTTTTTCCTTTATGAGCCAATTGTCTCAAGTATTTTTGTAAATTAATGGGAAATTGACAAACAGATCATTATTGTTTATTTTTGTTTCTCATCTAGAGGATTTATGGTATCTGTTGAGTCTCAGCTATTAGGTCATACCTAAAAGTATAATGAAAAGACCTGATTGGGAGTTTTGTACAAGAATAAAGCTTTTTATCTATGAACTTCACTTTAAGAAGGTCTGTACAGTGGTAGACGTAAATCTTGAGAGGAATTAGCAGCATTTACAAGTACTTCTCAAGAGACCATTATGATTTCTTTTATTTCTTAAAATTTTTGTTGGTGCATCATTATTAGACATAATAGCAGGATTAATTGTGAAGTATTCATATATAGACATAGCATAAATTGAAGAATATAAGAATTCCTATGAGCAAAAAGAAACTAACTACTTCCTAAGACAAGAGATAAAGGGACCCTTACATTGACTTAGAAGGCTTGGTAGAATTTATGACAACAGCTTCATCAATTTACTCATATTTTATCATCTCAAATTTTCAGGATTTTCCTCCTTCACAACCAGTGCTGTAATTTTCATTAATAAGATCCTGTGAAGATTAGGATTAAATTTGTATTATTTTCAGTCAAATGTGGGATTAATTTTGGATAATTTAGCTATAGGAAATAAGAATTTATTTTAGGGACATCATAGAACTCTGGCCTTTTATGTAAACTTTGATCGTATCTCAAATTTTCATTGAGTTGGTTTCTCTTAGAAACCATAAACAAAGACCCGTAATTCTTATCCATCAAAAGGCTATATGGTAGCAATCTTGCCTTCTATAAGCATTTGATTATAGATGACCCAAGGGAAAATTCAAGTGATTCTTCACCACCACAGGCCATGGAATGCCAGTGTCTTCTTTGCTGCTGACAACAATGTCATTTTAACTCATCAGAACACAGAACCAATTGCAGATACCCATTCTTAAACTCATGCTCCTCTGGAATCTCTAATAGTGTCAACCGGGGATTAATCAAGAAGCAGACCTACTGTAAGCATGATGAAATAAGGGACGTATAAAAGATATGAAATCTCATACAACTTTATGAAAAGCTAGGAAATAAAGGTATTATGGGAGCACTGGAGAATCAAGAAGTCACTAACCAGCCCTCCTAAAATACTAATATTTGGAGGCATGTTAGAGATTACAAGGAAATATGTGAAAAAAAATCAAATTTTGGCATAGTGAGGCTATATAGAGTTGGTAAGAAAGTGTACAGAGGGCTACTGCCCATGTTGGGTGGCAAACTGGATTATTCTTAGTATGTAGAACTGGCAGAAAAAAAAAACACTAGATTCAAAGAAGGAGAAGGAAAAGAAGAGGGCAAGGAGAAGTTGGAATTTATCCATATCTCTGGCTGTGTCCTTCACTGCTAACATGTTTCCCTTCAAGAGAATAATGGTTGTTACTCAACTTCTGCTTTCTAAATCCCATACCACATTTCCATTTGGTAAACTCTAACTTGTACACAAGAAAGAGGATTCTGGGAAATGTAGTTCCCAGCTTATCAAAATGTACACAATTTTATTACATAAATGAAAAAGATAAAGTCTTTAGAGGTATGCAAAAAATGTCAAGGTTGTCTTATAAAGTGACACCAGAAGAGTGATTAAAACAGATGTTGGGAAAGGCCAACTCAACTAAGTAAAGTGTCTTTCAAGTAGAGTATGCTTCAGGAGATAATAAAGTGGATACATGGGTAAATGTAAAGAGATACCAACAAAGATTACACAGCTGTTGTTTTATTGTTAAGATACTTATCACATAACATAATGACTGCTAGTTCTATCCACACTGGCGTAAATGACAATATTGCATCCTTTCATGGATAACTAACATTCCACTATGTATACATATCACACTTTCTTTATTCTTTCATTGGCTGATAGACACATGAGCTGTTTCTTTTTCTTGGCTATTGCAATAAATGTGGGAGTGCAAATGTCTCTTCAACAAACTGATTTCATTTCCTTTGGACTTGCACCCAGTGGTAGGATTGCTGGTTTATATGGTAATTGCATTTTTAATCTTTTGAGATCTCCATACTGTTTTTTATAATGTCTACTAACTTATATTCTATTAATAGTGTGTAAGGGTTCCTTTTCCCCTCATCCTCTCCAGCACTTGTTATCGTTTGCTTTTTTAATAATAGATAATTATTTAGCTATAGGAAATAAGAATTTATTTTAGGGACATCACAGGACTCTGGCCTTTTATGTAAACTTTGATCATATCTCATTTGATCGTATCTCACTCATTCTAACTGGAGTGAGGTGATTTCTCATTGTGTAATCTTTAAATGCTTTAACATAACTATTTCTAATTGTTACAATTAATTCATTAATTAATTTTAATTAATGCTATTTAACTTCTTCTTTAGGGAAATAAACCATGGAATTATCAGACATTGGGACCATAACAGAAATCATTCAGTATCATCTCTGTGCTTCCCTAGTTTCCACTTGAAATGTCATTTAAAAGTCATGATAGATTGCTCTTTTAAAATAAATAAATAAATAAATAAATGTAGCTATCATATTGCCTATAGGACATCTTTGGTTGGATAGAGATCTCCCAGCTACTTCAGACTCAATGTTTATCTGAGTATAAATTTTTTCTTGTCTACCAGAGAGCTAGACTAGACTTCAGTCTTATGGAGCTGGCAAACATACCAGAAAAAAATAGGAGTTAAAAAATAAAACAGTATGTGAAATTAAAAGCCAACCTGGAGATAGGAGGCTGGGAAGTTAGCTCAGTCTTCAAAGCCTAAGTGATCAGCAAAGCACCATGAAGCCAGAGACAAAAAAAAAATTAAAATAATAATAATAATAATAATAATAATAATGTCACTAAAGTCAAACCCATTGGGACAGGACAATAGTCTGTCCTGTTTTTAAAATAATATTAAGGACTCTTCCAGATGGTAAAGTTCAATTTGCAAGTGATGAGGGGCAAAAACATGTGTAAAATAATCACTAAAGTAACCTTTAGTTATTCCACTTTATTACATAGTAACACTCCTGAAGGTGGAGACTTAAGGTGGTAATGAGACAAGTCCCATGAAGTAGCAAGCAGAAGGAGAGTGCAGGTACACTAAAACCCCACCTCTATGTGGGATGACTTTGACAGACCGGGTCCCTGTCATACCATAGATGATATAAAGATGTATACCTTAATCTTTGTTTGAGACAGTCTAGGATTTCTGTCTCCCACATGTTACTTTACTGTGCTCAAGTATAAGAATAGAGTCCTATGTTTTATTAAAGATTTTGTGTCTATATTCATCAGGTATATTGGTCTGTAGTTTTCTTTCCTTGGTGTGTGTCTATCTGGTTTTTGTATCAGGATGATACTGGCTTCATAGAAACTGGGAGTGTTCCCTGCCTTTCTATTTAGTTTATTTAGGTTTTCTATATCTTCTTGGTTCAGTACGGTTAGTTCATATGTGTCTAGAAATTTGTCAATATCTTCTAGATTTTCCAATTTATTGGAAATAGATCTATTACAAGAAAATAGAGTGAATTAGTAATTTAAAACATTATAAAGTAACTCTTAGGACCAGATGATTTCACTGGTAATATTACTAAAACTTTAAGTGTTCAATCCCATTTCTTCTCAAACTCTACAAAAACTAAAATAGGAAATAATATTTTCTAATTCATTTTATGCATCCAGTATTATCTTGATTCCAAACCAAAGACCAAAAAAACTGTACACAACAATATCTCTTAAAAATATAGCTGCTAAAATCTTCAACAAAATACTACCAAATTTAATTTGGCAACATATTGAAAGGTGGGTACACCATGAACTACTGGGATTTATTCAAATTATGTAAGAGTAGTGCAGACTACACACACACACACAAAAAAAAATGTTAACTAAAAATCTGCATTAAAAGAATAAAGGAGTGTTGAGAATGTATGGGATGTAGCTCAATAGTAGAGGGCTTGCCTACCATGTATGAAGCACTGGATTCTATACTCAGCACTGGGAGGAAATAAAAGAGTAAGAAAGAGTAAGAAAAAGGAAAAAAAAATGAATGAAGAAAAATCACACAATCATCTCAACAGATGCCAAAAAAATAAGACTCCCCCTGCAAAAAAAGAAGGATGTATTTGAAAAACTCCAAAAACACGCCAACAAACTTTCATGATGATAAAATCACTAAACATCTAGAAACAGAGAACTTCCTTAACCTGATTTGATATAGCTATGGAACCATGAAGCTTACATCATAGTAAAGATGTAAGGTTTTCCCCAAGATAAGGAACAAGACAAGAGTTTCAGCTCTCATATTATACTGAAGGTTTTAGGCAGAACATTCACACAGGGAAAAGAAAGAAAAAAAAAAGCCATATGTATCATGAAGGAAGAATTCAAACTATATTAAAACTAAGTCGATTCACAGATGACATGATCTTAAAGAAATGCTGAATAATACACACACACACACACACACACACACACACACACACACTTAGCTAATAAACAAGTTCAGTCAGGTTGCAGAATATGAGATCAGCAAAATTCAGTCATATTACTTTGTACTATCAATAAATAATATAAAAAATAAATAGAAAAACAATTACATCTATAATAGCTTCAAAAAATACTTAGAAATAAATTTAACCAAGATATTTCTGTACACTGAAAACCACAAAATATTACTGATATATTATTTATATCTTTGAAAGATATAAATAAATGGAAAGATATCCATTTTCTTGGATAAAAAGACTTAATGTTGTTAAGATGGCAATACTCCCCCAATGAAATCTCTACCAAAATTCAGTGTCTCTATGTGTTGCCAAAACTGAATGTCCAACTACAAGGGAAAAAAGACAACAATTGGACACTTAATGCACACCATATAAAAACATTCACTCAAAATGGATCAAAAATCTAAATGTAGCAGACAAAACCCTTAAAGAGGTTAAAGAAAGGTCTAAATCTTTATGAACATTTATAGAGGAATATTTCTTAAATATGACACCAAGTAACAGTGACAAGAGAAAATGGACTAAGGTTAAAAACATTTGGGTGTCAAAAACACTACCAAGAAAGTGAAGACACAACCCACAAAATGGCAGAAAACACTGGCAGATCATTTGTTTGAATGGATCTGGTATCTGGAATATACAAAGAACTACAACAGCCCAGGAATAAAAAGGACACACATTTCAATTTTTAAATGGGCAAAGAATTTATCTAGACATTTCTTCAAAGAAGAAACACAAATGAGAACATGCCCCACAGCACTGTCATTGAGGAAATGTAAATCAAAAACCACAATTAAGTACCACTTTTGCCTGCCAGGATGGTACTGAGAACAGTATCAACAATAGTAACAGCATAAATGGCAAACCACAAGTGTTGGCAAGGAGGTGGAGAAATTGCTTCTTCCTTCAGGCACCACTCATAAGAATGTAAAAGGCTTCAGCCCCTGTGGTGAAACATGGAATTCCCATATGACCCATCAATGCTACTCCTAGGTATAACAAGGAAAACTGAAAACATCTGTTAACACAAAACTGTGCACAAGGGTGTTCACAGCAGCATTATTCCTAAGAGTCCACAAGTAGAAACAACCTGAATGTTCAACTTATAAATGGATAAACAAAATGAGGTGTATCCATACAATGAAACATTGTGTAGTCATCAAAAGGAACAAAGGAAGGACTGATATGCCATGACATGGCTAAACCTTGAAAGCATCATGTTAAGTGAAGAAAGCCAGACACAAAAGCTCACGTGTTGCATACAATCTTTTACATGAAAAGTCTGGAACATACAAAGAACTCAAAAAATTAGACAATAAGATAACAAATAACCCAATCAACAAATGGGCCAAGGACCTGAACAGACACTTCTCAGAGGAGGATATACAAGCAATCAACAAGTACATGAAAAAATGCTCACCATCTCTAGCAGTCAGAGAAATGCAAATCAAAACCACCCTAAGATACCATCTCACTCCAGTAAGATTGGCAGCCACTATGAAGTCAAACAACAAGTGCTGGCGAGGATGTGGAGAAAAGGCTACACTTGTACATTGCTGGTGGGACTGCAAATTGGTGCGGCCAATTTGGAAAGCAGTATGGAGATTCCTGGGAAAGCTGGGAATGGAACCACCATTTGACCCTGCTATTGCCCTTCTCGGACTATTCCCCGAAGACCTTAAAAGAGCATGCTACAGGGATACTGCCACATAGATGTTCATAGCAGCACAATTCACAATAGCTAGACTGTGGAACCAACCCAGATGCCCTTCAATAGATGAATGGATTAAAAAAATGTGGCATTTATACACCATGGAATATTACGCAGCACTTAAAAATGACAAAATCATGGAATTTGCAGGGAAATGGATGGCACTAGAGCAGATTATGCTTAGTGAAGCTAGCCAATCCCTAAAAAAACAAATACCAAATGTCTTCTTTGATATAATGAGAGCAACTATGAACAGAGCAGGGAGGAAGAGCAGGAAAAAAAGATTAACATTAAACAGATATATGAGATGGGAGGCAAAGGGAGAGAAAAGGAAAATTGCATGGAAATGAAGAAAGACCCTCTTTGCTATACAAAATTACATATAAGAGGTTGTGAGGGGAATGGGAAAATAAACAAGGAGAGGAATGAATTACAATAGATGGGGTAGAGAGAGAAGATGTGAGGGAAGGGGAGGGGGGATAGTAGAGGATAGGAAAGGTAGCAGAATACAACAATTATTAATAGGGCTTTATGTAAAATTGTGGATGTGTAACCGACGTGATTCTGCAATCTGCATTTGGGGTAAAAATTGGGAGTTCATAACCCACTTCAATCTATTGTATGAAATATGATATGTCAAGAGCTTTGTAATGTTGTGAACAACCAATAAAAAAAATGTTAAAAAAAAGTCTGGAACAGACAGATTCATAGTGACAGAGGTTACCTGGGAATGAGGGAAGAGGAAATTAGATTTTTACTTGGAATAATGTAAATGTTCTGGCATTAGATCATTGTATAGCTGCCCAGTGTTGTGAGTATACTAAAAGCTACTGATTTGTACACTTGTTTTTTAGTTATAGATGGACACAAAATCTTTTATTTTATGTATTTATTTTTATGTGATGCTGAGGATCGAACCCAGTGCCTCACACATGTTAGGCAAGCACTCTACAACTGAGCCATAACCCCAGCCCCAATGGTTTGTACACTTTTAAATGATTGAAATGATGAATTTTATCTTTTATAATTTTTATCTCAATTCCTTTATAAAAGTAATGAATACTGTGACCAAGTACAATTTATCCTAAGTATGCAATATTGTTTCAACATGTAAGTATAGATCAACATACTATATCACATAAACACTAGAATATTAAATGAAGAATCAGCAAAGCTTTGCTTTTCATACTGGGTGCTAATTTGTTTGCCTGATCTTTTTATGAAGTCATATTTGCAGGTTAGATTTTCAAAACATTCATGACTTCTCAGGGATAAGTTTCTTAGTAAGATCTTCACATTTCCACATTCACATCTTGGAATCCCTTTGTTTCATCAGTGAATATCAGAAACACCATCTGCATGAAGCTTTCAACTCCAAAGACGTCTCCATTTATTTAGAAGTTAGCAAAATTATTCCTGGGAAATTCAAAAAACAATGGTTTGGGTTAGTGAATGAAAGTGAAAGGGAGGAGTATCACAAAACCAGCTCTGGAATCAAGAGTTTTATCATAATAAGCTTGGATGAAATCAATTGTTTTTTTAAAAATTCTCTTCCTCTTGAGGGTGAAGAAAAGCCAGAGTACACTGGCCGGTTAATTGCTGGAGGTGTCCTACATAACACCACTCTTCACCATAGTCACAAAGCCTTTTGTGTCATTCTGCTCTTATGACTGGTTACTTCATCTCCAAACTCTCCTCTTCTTGCCACCTACTAACTCTATAATCCAGTAGTACAGATCTTTATTTTTATTTCTCTAATGGCCACATGCTTTCTCATGTGTTTAGGTCTTTGCTCTTCTTAGATCCTGATCACCTGATGACTTGTATTCACTCCTTGGGATTTAACTCACTTCTATCCTCTGTGAAGCTTTCCAAGGTCTCCTCTAATATAGGCCCACTGTATCTCTGTTATCACCGTAAGTACAATTGCACCATGGACTTAACACTATTATGTGAACTGTTGCTCCACCAGAATGAAGGGGCAGGAACTCTTCATATTTATATTCCTAACATAGGACCCAGAACAGAGTCCTGACTCAAAGTTTGTATGTGAGGAAATGAAACGAATGTATGCATAAGTTATTTAGCACACAGTTCCCATCAATTTGATCCTCTGCCATTGCCCAGCACCACTTGAGGGCACAGAGGAGCCACCCAGGCAAACACAGTGTGCACCTGGTAATGGCTTCCATGACTGTTTCTAGTACTGAGTTTAACTAAAATTGAGCTCACCAACAAATTCAGAGAAAGCAAACAAATAGAGAACATTCAGATTGAGACTCAAACCCTTCTCATTGTCCTCTCTCCCACTGAGAAGGGGAAGGGCTTCTCTGTGTAGGGATGTTATATGGAACCCCCATGTGTTATCAAGACAATCTCAGGCCTTTTTCTCCTGTAGGCTAAGCAATGTGGGTCTGGATGGTAGCTCATTTTTCTTCCTTTGAATGAAATGTCTCTGCACTTCATGTTGATAATGTAGGCTCTATATCTATAGTACGGAATGCACTGGGGTAGGGACTTGACCCAAAAGTAGTTTGGCAAATTTTCTAAGCCAGGCCTTCACCTACTAATGCTGTATCCATTTTCAAAAATGAATAACTGACACACAATTACAACACTGATAGACGCTGATGATATCTAGACCACCCATCACTCTACTCTTAGGAAATCATTTTCAAAATGCTCCGCTGAATCTTTCTTCCTACCAGAGTCCATCTATCTTCATTATACAATGATGAGATTTGTAAATGACTTAAAAGAACCCTGAAGACCTCACTTCCTTACTTGCCTCACTGTTAAGATATGTAATTGGAACTTGATGATCTGATACTACCATGCAGCCCATGGAAAATGACAAAATCCAGATGCATAACATCAAATGCTATCTTCTTTATTTATAAGATAAAATGTCATCTTATTTAGACTGTCTTCAAGATCAATGCAGAACTCATGCAGAATAAGTATTTCACTGTTTTACTCTCAGCAACTGCTCTTTGGAAGTGAATATTTCGTGTTGCCAAAGGAAAACAGACACTGGAGTAAAGGAACAAAATAAGTTTACATATACTTATATTTCTTAGTACACATAATTAGGGAAAATGACCTAAAAATTCATGGAATTAGCAATTTTCCAGAGTTAAAGTAATTGTGATTACAATTGTTATATATATTATTATAGAAGATTTCAAAACAAAATATTTAAAAATTTTCTATAACCCAAGCACTGACCATAACACTGTTTCTACTGTTGATATGGAAATTCTTGGTTCCATGACTAAAGTAGTATGGCCTTGGGGAATGGAAGGTTGGTGACAATTGTTTATCCTAGGGAATTGCAGCTGGTTATGTACGTTATTCATGTGACCATTTATATTTCCTTCTCTTTTTACACTTTGTTTTTGTAGGGAAGAAAGGGTCAATAATCTACATTCTGATACATTTTAATGGAAAACACCATTTCTTCTTTACCACCGTTTACTTTGTTTCTCTTCTAGATGTTCTCACATATAATAACATCATATTATTTAAAGAGGCATACAATAGCAAATTATTGCTCTTCATGGTGAAGTTATAAGTGTGCAGGAATGACTTTTATTTTTCATTGTATTACACTGGATTAACCATGTTTTCATCAATTTAAATTCTAATGTGCTTTCTGAGCAGCAGCAATGGGAAGGACGGGGTGAAAGTGGACATGGAGAATTTGAACACACTCCTGGGCGCTGCCGTGACTCACCCAATGCCATTGGAAGTCCCAAAAGCAAGTTCCTCTCAGAGAGGAGACTGAGACACCTACTATGCAGCACCTTCTCCTGTTGTCTTCCTAAGGAATAATACAAGTCTAAAATAGAGGGTTCCTTCTACTGTTAAAAGTAATGAAAAAGACTCTTCCTTTCCTTCCGGCATTTGTTTTAGAAAACTTATTGTAATTTCTTTTTCTGACCTTTTAAGATATATATATATATATACACCTTCAGTCATAAAGATATAAGAACTTTATTTTCTCTTCACATGAAGGTAATGATTAAAAAGAGGGGGCTATCCCAAATACTAAGTAAATTTAGGATGAACTATGCTAAACGTGGTTGTCAAGTCCTCTTGCGTAAAGGCCAACTATCACCTATCTTGAAAACATCAATGTAATAGATTGTACAGGACCTGGTTAAAAAAAAAAAAAAAGCTAAAATTTCCTCCTATTTTTGCAGTCTCTTTAATTGATTGCTCTTGATATAAATCACTATCTAGTTTAATGCTCATTAAATAATAAAACTATTCTTTTTCTTTTTTTCTTCTACCTTTTTGGATAGTATTTTTTGGTAGGGGGTGGCAGGTGTTATGAGTTATATTCCCCTAAAAATCGTATGCTGAAATCTGAACCTCCTGTACCTCAGAATGTGGCTGAACTTGGAGATAGGTCCTAAAGGGTTCATGAAGTTAAAAGGAGGTCATTCAGGTGAGCCCCAATCTAATATGACTCATGTCCTTATAAGAATAGATAAGATACATACAGAAGGATGACCATGTGAGGTCATAGGGAGAAGCCAGCCATCTATCAGGCAAGAAGAGAGGCCTCCAAAGCATTGCCAAGACCTTTTCGTCTTCAGAACTACGGGAATATAGATTTTTATTTAAGCCATTCAGTCAATGGTGTTTTGTTACAACAGCCCTAGCAAACCAACACAGCAGATTTTGTTTGTAATTTTATTTCCATGCCTACTTCCAGACTTCCTTTATTCCTTCACTAATTCTTGCCTTTCATAAATATTTATTGAACACACTGTACATATCATGTCCTTATCCAGGTTCTGAAGATGCCAGGTTTAATAAAGGACAACCTCATAGAACTTAAGACTACAAGAAAGAAAAGCAATTAAAAGAACAGCTATGAAGTACAACAGATGAAGCTGAGAGCTTCATTTATGCTGTTTCCCATGATCGTTCCATGCCCAACTCTAGGCATAATCCACAATTGGTGTTAAATAAATATTTGTTAAAGAGAGGAGGGTGTGCAAAGAGGAGAAGCATCCAAATTGGACTTGTGACTCAGGAAGGACTTCCAAAGAAGAGGCATTTAATGGTGTGTTTTAAAAGAAAAGTGTATGTATGTGTATGTGTGTGTGTGTGTGTGTGTGTGTGTGGATGTGTGTGTATGTTTTTTGCAGGTAGAAAAAAAAATTCCAGGATGAAGCAATTATGTGTTTTAAAAGAGTATGGTATGAAATTGCAGAATACAGTTAAGGTATTTTCTGTTGCAGTAAGAGCACAGAATAATAATTTAGAAGTAAAAAAAGAATGAGACATCAGTGTAAAATTTATCCTTTCTAATCAGAGGCCAGTCTTACAGCTTGAATTTTCTCATGAAAACTAAGGCAAACTACTAAATAATTTGTATACAGCAAGTGATGTCATGAGACCAATTTAGAGGTGGAAAATCAACAATTGCAGATGAGTGAATGAGAAGGATTTAAGGCATAGAATAAGATAAACATGGATAGAAAAGAAGTCAGCTTAAAGAACAAGTTAGAATGTAGTCTCAAAAGGGAATGTTGTTAGAGTGGAAATTCTACAGGACACTAATTTTATAGTAAATTAGAAGACTGGGAAATAGTGAACTATAGCCAACTGTTCCCAGGTACTTCCTTTTTTAGTTCTTACTTTGCATTGTAGGTGTCTCAACAAATTAATGGAAGGATTTCTAAAGAGGATTTTATGAGCTCCCAGATTTAAAGAAAAAAAATAATCTTGTTTTGCTTTTATTTGTGTGAAAATAGTGCCCTTTATGTTTGTTTCCATGATATTTTAAACAATCCTCAGTAGGTGTTTTATTCAACTTTGCATCGCTAGAACCTAATCCACAATATGATATTCAATAAATGTGGAAGGGAGGAAGTAAAGTCAGCAAAGAAGTAATCAGTGAAAATACTGAGTGTAGTTGTCTTGCAAGAGAATGTAGGCACTCTCGCAATATGTGTAAAAATGAAAGGCTCTTTTCACCTCTATACACCAAATCTCAAATGGCTCAGCAAACCTTGTAGCTCTCCTGTGACAGGGGTTCACTTGATGCTTTGACTATATCCCGTGTGGTATTGAAACTTACGCTGTTTTTCTTTTTCCCAATCTTCTTTTTTTCTAAACTTCTCCTCCCTGATCTTCTTTTCCTCAACCTTCTTATTCCTGATCTCCTCCATGATCTTCTTCCCCCTGATCTTCTCCTTCCTTCTCTCTCCTCCCTAATCTCATTTTCTCTGAATCACCTCTATAAAAGCCCAAAGTTCCTGTGGATGGGCAGAATCACAGGCTTTAGGATGGGAGTCCCCTATGTTTCTCCTTTGCTAGCAAAGAAATAAACCTCCTTTTTCTTTTTTCTCAAAACCATGTCCCCGTTAATGAATTGGCACTGGGGATAAGGATGGAGCTTTTTGCAACAACTCCAGCATGAGTGAGTGTCCACTTGAAGGCAGTTAAGTTCACAGAGCCCATTTGTAGCATGCAGATGTCAGCTTCCCCTAGAGTTGATTCCAGGTATGGCACATCAAGGTTTAAGCTTGCAGCTTGGGCAGCAGAAAAAGCCAGTGTGTGACAGAGCAAGATCAGGCAGCCACAGTGCCATCATGCTGCAAAGATTTCAGGCCTGTAGCTCAGAGGAGCAGTCATGAATTTATCAGAAAGAATAAGAAAAGGGAAAAGGGGACACAGCCAGGGAGAGTGGATCCTCTCACAGAGAAGAAGGGCACCATGCCTTTCCTGCCCTCCAGTTTTATGAGGAGGCGGGTCCCAGAGAAGTTTCCAAAGGGTCCCACCCAGGCCCAACTCCTGACTTTTAGCTATTAGCAGGATTGCATCAGACTTCCAAGTCCCACTGCACACTTAACGGTCCAGGGCAACTCCAGGTCACTTCATCCCATGCTGGCCAGTTCTAATTATCATATCTCCCTGAGTTTTGGAATCTGATCTCTGAAGGGGCCATAAAAGTTCCTCCTTCAGGGTAACTTGTGTTCTCCCTATGGAAGGGGAGGAACTTTTTACAGTCCTACATTTCTCCTGCAGATAACAGGTGATTTGCTGAGGAATGCAACATATCCTCTTGACTTAAGCCTGGTAGGGCTGTGTGTAAATTTCTTTTTAAAAGCAAGGGTGTGAGGGCCAACACCGTGGGCCCAGTTTATAGAATTATCCCATTAACTTTCATCTTTACCACTTGGGCCTGTCTGTTCCATATCAAGGGGAGAAGGAAGAAGAGTTAGTGAGGCTACAGTTTTCTTGGTCATTTGCTCCTTTTTGGAACAGTGGCTTCCCTGACTTTTCTCCTACTCAGTTACCTTATCAATGAAATAGCAGAGAGAAACTAACAAGGACACCTAGGAATGCAGGATAGAAGCTCACAATTCTGTAGCTCAGTAATTGCATTAGGGTATTTTCTCAGATTCCCTGATTTAATTTAAGGTGCATTAGCAATGATTTAGGCAAACTCTGTTCCTCAACCTCTCTTCCTTGCTTAATGACTCAGTATCCTAAATAAAGAAAAGCAGGCCTTCATTTTCTTCTCAGGTATACACTAAGCACATTGCTCTAGTCAGGCGTATTGCTTTCACATGGAAAAACTAATGTAAATATTTTAGTGTGTGGTTTATTTTAATCTGTTTCTATATTTTTCCATTCTTTCACTAAAAAGTTTAAATTTTTAAAACTGTATCTCCATTCCCGTACATATCTGTAAGCTCTTCAGTTGGTTCAAATGGTTTTGCCCATCTTGATGATAAACTCTGTCCCTTGAAGACTAAAAGACTGAGAAGGTTCCCTTGTGCTTCTCCCAAGGTTTCATCCCCCACTGAGATGACATCTACAATGGGTCTCCTCCACTCATTTTGATAAATTCCAAATTCTTCAAACAATAACTTGTAATTCATAAGAAAAAGGCCTTTTACTTAAAGAGAACCCTTTTACCAACTATGTTCCAAACAAGTGAAATTTACCCAACTCCTACAGGTAAAACCCTGTAAAAAAAAATTTCTACCACCCTTTCCTAGGGTAGAAGTCTAGACTGGAGCTTTCTCATGCTCAGGAATTTTTAGAATAAGGGCTTTGCATGTACAGTGAGCTAATTTCAAAAACATTTTTCTGTTTTGTTGCACAAGAGAATAAGTTCCCTGTGGTATTTTAAAAATGTTGGGTTGTTGAATGCTTGATGATATGGGAATCAGTGAGTTAACATTAGTGCTCTCAATATGCTATCAGTCAAGTACCTGGGGAGAGACCGCAGGCACTTATAAAAGGTTTTAATGGAAGAAAAATGTAATGAAAGGACTGTGTCCACAGCTGTGGGCACAGTAAGGTGATGAACTGGCATCAGCAGGAAGCCATTCCAAACCTGAAGCCTAGGACTGCGGAAAAGAGGCTGACCAAAGCCTGATGTGGAGGAGCTCAGCCACCTCCAGAACAAGAAGCAGGAACGAGAGAATGGGTTGGGTGGCCCACGCTCCTGCCACCCCGTGACCTCCTGCAGATTTCTACCACTGGCTGAAGAGAATGGAAACCAGAAAGCAAGGGAGCCTGAGGGTGCCTTTCAGAGGTGATCACGGGCACAGCAGGCTGCAGAAGAGCAGAGAAAGGCAGAATGCAGAGCCTTGGGAGGAAAATGCCCTGAGAACGAGAACTGGAAGAGGGAACCTGACAGCACCAGGCAGACGTTGGACGGTCACAACAAAGGCATCTGCTGATCACTCCAAGCTCTGATGCTGGGACAGGCCTGCAGAGATGTCCTGAACAGGGACAAATGGCTTGGACGTTTGTGCCAGTTCAATAAGTCATTGGATGTCATCTGAACCAAGGAGGGGGCACAACCTCAGTGAGTTCCTCTGAGCAAAAGTCAATTCCCAGGTAGGGATTTGGCTGTGAGCCATCTAAGAACCAACACCATGACCTCTGGGAAATGAGGCCGGGCCTGAAGGAGGACCCAACTACATGGTCAGTGTCCACTACAATATCTTCTTGAATCAAAGAGATCCAGAAAAATAGTCATTTGCAGCAGTAGGGAATTGAATTTTCTATCTGGCTTAAAAGAATTTTATTTATTATTTGGTTCTATATAAGATTTTGAGATCCAACCCCAGGACAGCGGAACCACGGTCTCTCAGGGCCCACTCTTTCCCTGCATATTTTACTTCATTTAAAAACTATGACTTCTAGTTTATAACAAGAGTGGGATAGATTGTAATAGGTAGCAATATCTTTTTAAAAATTGTTTATTTATTCTAATTTGTTATTCACAATGGCAAAAAGCAGTTCATCTCATATTACACACATAGAGCACAATTTTTCATATCTCTGGTTGTACATAAAGTAGAATCACAACATTTGTGTCTTCATACATGTACTTGGGGTAATGATGTCCATCTCATGTCTTTCCTACCCCCATGCCCCCTCCCTTCCCTTCCTTTCCCTTTGCCCTATCTAAAGTTCCTCCATTCCTCCCATGCACCGCCCCCTCCATTGCCATTATGAGTCAGCATCCTCATATCAAAGAAAACATTCAACCTTTGGTTTTGGGGGATTGGCTTACTTCACTTAGCATTATATTCTCCAACTGCACTCATTTACCTGCAAAAGCCATGATTTTATTCTCTTTTAATGCTGAACAATGTTCCATTGTACATATATAGCAAAGTTTTCCTATCCATTCATATACCGAATCTGGGTTGGTTCCACAATTTAGCTATTGTGAATTGTGCTACTATATGGTTGTGTCCCTGTAGTATGCTGTTTTTAAGTTCTTTGGGTATAGACCGTGGAGAGTTATAGCTGGGTCAAATGGTGGTTCTATTACAAGTTTTCCAAGGAATCTCCATACTGCTTTCCAGAATGGCTGCACCAATTTGCAGTCCCACCAGCAATGTATGAGTGTGCCTTTTCCCCCACATCCTCACCAACACTTATTGTTGTTTATATTCTTGATAGCTGCCATTCTGACTGGAGTGAGATGAAATCTTAGAGTAGTTTTGATTTGCATTTCTCTAATTGCTAGAGATGATGAACATTTTTCATGTTTGTTGGTTGATTGTATATCCTCTTCTGAGAAGTATCTGTTAAGTTCTTTGACCCATTTATTGATTGGGTTATTTGTTTCTTTTTGTATTATGGTCTTTGAGCGCTTTATATATCCTAGAGATTAGTATTCTATCCAATGAGGCAGCAATATCTTGCTTCTTGAAATGTTTATGCAGAAAACATTTAAGAAGGTAAAATCAGAAGCAAGCAGGCAGGGAAAGATAATCACTAAATGTATTATTACCTAAAATAACTGCCATAGACCTTAGCTGATTCTCTAGAACAGTCCAGCGACCCAGAAGTAAGAGCACAAGAGACCTCAAGTCATTTAGGCTAGATGAAAATCAACTACAAAGTCGAAATATCCCTTTGATTTATAAAATTTACCCATATTCCTACCTAGGAATCCAAAGCTAGGCCAGCATCTATAGCAGCTAGGAGAAAAGCCATAGACATTCCTAACAAAATGCTTACGTGCAGGGCAATATCTGAGGCAGATCTCAGTGTTTGCAGACAGAAAGATGTTGCCTCATTAAGTACCCTGAAAACACAGAAAACTATCTCGAAACAGTTTTCATTAAGAACGGGGGAATGTTTTAGAAATGCCTTCCTCAGAAAACACAAGGAAGTTGCAGCCGGACAGAAGCAGAAAATCGAGGGTGAAGGCAACACAAGATCCATTCGGAAGTGGAGAGCAAGGTGACTGAAATAGAAGGAGAGACGCAGGAAACCTATGCTGAATGAAAAGAATTAAAGCTGGGACTTTGTACAACCGACCTAAAGAAAAGATCAGGAAAATAGACTTTTATGTCCCCCCAAAACACAAAGAAAGTGATGACAGGGACAATGACGAATAACTGAGATCAGAAACACTGTGCTAAGGAAAAGACACGAACACCAGTGGAAATAATCACAAAAATAACAAAAGCAAACTTAACTGAATTAGAAACAAGAAGCGGAGTCTGTAGAGTGGAACCGCTGGAAAACAGAAAAGCTCTTCTTGAAGGTGGCCTTGTATTTAAATTATTTTGGTTACAAGTAACAGAAGCAGCAACTTAGTTGGAGAAAATATTGAGTATCCAGACACTGAAATGAACTGGGGGATTCACTTACGTACACATAATAGTTTAGTATGTAGACTTTAAAATACATTTCCTGAATTGTAAACCAGTTTGGTCACGGGTTTTTAGCGCTCTAACATTTTAAAAAGCTTATTGCTGGAGACTTCTAGTTTTCATTCTGATCCATGAAGAGCTTAGAAGTTGTCACTTCCATCTAATGAGAAAACTCAGCTTAATTTCCAGGAACTCCACCAGGTTCTCATCCTGAAGGGAGGAAGAAAATTCCCTGTCCTTCCCACTGGAGAGAGGAAAATGGGCCCAGAGCATTCTCTTATCTTTAGCAAAGGCCTGCCCTCAAGGAAAGCTATTTCATCATAGCCTGTCCAACTTGTGGGAAGGAAAAGGCGCACACCCAGCCCCTTGACTTACCTAAAGATTCTGAGGACGTTAGTGAAGGTCACAGCTCAAAGTCACAGGCCCACTTAGAGATTAAGACCTAATTCTAGAGCTATAAAGTGTTCCCCAACCTCTATGTCCTACAGTACCACCGCATCAATAGAATGCCTGAATAATAACAGGATTACCCATGAAAGAACTGCAAGACCCAGACCCTGTTCAAGATGCAGTCTTTAGGGAAACCAACCAACAACAAAAGAGAAAAATCCAAGAACACAAGAGGAAATTTTACCTTCTGACACCAACAGCTAAAGCAAATAGCTACCACAGCCTAACTCCTAGCCAGACAAACCCAAAAGTTCACACGAAAGACCTACTTATCTCAACTTCTTATTTAATTAATTATGCCTAGCTTTCAACAAAAAAGTTCAAAAGGATATTTAAAGGCAAAGAACAGTCTGAAGAGACAAACCAAGCACCAATCCCCAACTCAGCTATGCTACATATTTTGAATGATGAGGCACATTCATCACTATGATAACTCTGACTAATGTGTTAAGGACAGCTGGGAAAGACATGCAAGAAAATAGGAGTAGTCCTAGCACAGATATGGAAACTCTAAGAAAGTCTGTTGCCTTTGAGTTGTTTTATTTATTTATTTATTTAGTTAGTTAGTTAGTTAGTTAGTTAGTTAGTTAGTTAGTAATTTTTTCCTGCTTTAGTGTCACCTTTCATCAAGGGAGAACCAAAAGTATTGAATTCATGGAATTCATATTTATAAAGCCCTGCTATTTAGTGCTTGTGTCTTATATTTATCTCACAGTAAGCACTCAAAAAATAACACAGCTATTATTATTTTTAAAAACCCATAGCTCTCTTCTAGATATCATCATTATGGAATGTCAAATGACCCCCTGATTATAATAATAAACATACTTTCAAAGGGAATGCATTTTTTCTTCATTCCAAGCAAAGCTGCAGAACCCACAGTCTACTGATATAATCTAACACAATGTACAGGACTTCTAAATGAAGAGAATTAAAATCATATCAAGAGATTGTTTCTTTAGCAACTTCAGTAAATGAAAAGACATCTGTTATGATTATGGATGGAAAAATTAAATTTATTTCATCTCTTTAATTTGTATAACATAAAATGTTAATATTTCAATGGATGAATGTAGAACTTGACAAAATAATTTTTAAGATTTATCTACAATAAGCAGGAAGAAATAGTTTTGAAAAGTTCAGATTGAAAAAGAGGTGTTCCAAAAGAATACTTCAAGGTTATAGTAATTAAATTCTAAACAGATAAAGGAAACGTGTCACTAGTACTGATCCTATATAATGAAATAAAGTAATTCGTAATTTATCTTTCCATAACAGCACTGATTTTTGTTTCTTCTTTTACCATATACTATGAATTCATGTTATATGTTACAAGTCAATTTGAAAACTCCATTGCAATTTGAACTATGGTTATCTTCTATTTCTGTACTATGACAAATTTACATTTTGAAATATGTTGTCTCTCTTCAGATATTTAAGTTTTTAATGATACTCACAATAGTCTTGTATATTCTCTAGGTAGGTTTTATAACTAACCAATATACGTTTTAATAAAAATTTAAAAACATTCTATACTAAAAATAATGTGTGTATATACAGAATCATCATAGAATTATTTATTTATATCTGATTAAATTTTACATGTGTTGAGTAGGCTTGTCTTTTGCTTAAATAGTTTTCAAATTTGAATTTGTACTTCTTTTCATTAATTCTATTTTTCTATTTCTGTACTCTGTAGACACACAATATAATTATCTTTTAATTATATTGTGTGTCTACCTTTTTCATTTTATGTCAACATTTATTATTTTCAGCAAAGCATTTTCCCCTTTTTCTTTTGAAACCAGATTGCTCCCACCCACATTTTATGGGAAATTCTTCTCCACTCTAATCTCTTCATTCAAAAGGAAGTTGCAGAACCCACATTCCAACTAGTGGTTGTTTGACCTGGGGCGACTGAAGAGATGTCTGCTACCATCTCAGTTCTTTGGCTGCATTCCCTTGGCCTCGGGTCAATGAATTATGCAACATTTCTCCAGCATTACTTACACATCAAATAATAGTTATTGTTGAAGTATATCAGAAGAGAATTTGTAATTTATTAGAAAAATAAAAGGTAACTAATCTTCAAAGCTGTCTTCTATAAGTTTATTTTAAAAATATTTTTTAGCTATCTATGGACCTTTGTTTTATTTACTTATATGTGGTGCTGAGAACTGAACCCAGTGCCTCACACATGCTAGGCAAGCACTCTACCACTGAGCTACAACCCCAGTCCTGTTCTATAAGGTTTTAAATAGTATGGCATAAAATTTATTAAGCAATGAGAAACTTTGAATCTCTGAAAACTGTTATTTAAAAAGGAAGTTATCATGCATACTATGATTATCTTCTGTGCTGAAATAATATATCATAAGGTTTAAAAGCATGCATTAGCTTTAATACAATAAAGAATCATGAATTTCAGATAAATAAAGGAGATTCAAATTTCATCCCACCTTTCAGCATTATACCTTTCATTAAAAATCAGTTTATAATAGGTTTCTAGTTTTTATAGCAGGCAGGTGTTCAATGCATAATAAATTCTAAACATATGAATGCAATTTCCAAAATAAAGTTTCACCGAGAAAGCATAGTCTGTCTATATTTTTAAATGGAAATAGCAACTATCACAGAATCTCAAATATTATTGAAAAACATTCAATGGCAATAAATCTCCAGAATTTCAGAATAAGAGACTTCTAACTCTGTTGAACTAAGAACTCAAGAGCTAACTACTAACTGAAAATAAAACATTTAGGCTGCAGAGGTGCCAGCCAGCACCTTGCAATGCCTGCTGGGGGAAGTTGCAGGCCAGTGTGCAAAACTAGCCTGAGAGGGCATTGATTTGGGCTGCTGCCAGCAAAGCTGTAGGGGTGGGCTTCCCAAAACCCTGGGGGCTTACCCCTCACTGCAGAGTATACAGGTCCCTAGACACGGAGCTTTAGGATTTATTTTTTGCTTTGAGCAGGTCCTTCTTTCTAATCGCCCATTTCTCCCTTTTGGAATAGAAATGTTTACCTGTGCCTATCCCACCACTGTATCTTAGTAGTATGTAACTTTATTTTTTCCTCCACAGGAGCTCACAAGTTTGCCTTGCCTGTCAGATAAGACTTTGGACTTGGACTTCTGAGCAACATTGAAAGTTTCATTTTGCATTGTAACATGGGCATGAACCCTTGGAAATCAGAAGCAGAATGCCATGGCTTGAGTGTGTTTGAGTGTCCCCAAAGTGTTCATTGTGATCAAGGACTGGTCTCCAGAGTGGTTATACATGGACCTTTAAAAGATCAGGCCTGGCAGGAAGTCTTTAGGTATTTGGGGATGTAACATTGGAGGGGACTGTGGGACTCCAGTCTCTTTCTCTGCTTGGATGTTTCAAATATGATCTTTCCTCCACTTGTGCTTCACTATTTGCTCTTTACCATCGGGTCCTTACCAGAACTCAGCCAATGCAGGTACCATGCTTTGAACTGAGTTAGATAAATTTTTCCTTTATAAGTACTGGTGTCGGGCATTTCATTATAATAATAAAAAACTGAATAATACAATATAGGTGCAAAAATCCTCAACAAAATACTAGAAACTGAATTCAACCATACATTAAAAGAATCATTCATTACGACCAAGTTGGATTTATCTCTGATATACAAAGATGACTCAACATATGAAAATCAGTTGTTGGGATACATTACATTAATAGAACTGAGGACAAATATCACATAATCATCTCAATAGATGTAAAAAAAGCACTTAGCAAAGTCAATGTTCTTTCTTGAATGAATGCACTCAACACTGAAATATATTCAGACAACATAATAAAGCATAATAAAGGTCATATGTGAAAAGCTCATAGCTAGTATTATACTCAGTGGTAAAAACTGATAGATGTTCCTCTAAAATCAGAAACAAGGCAAGTTTTATGAACCTAATACTTGTGTCTCCCCTAAATTCCCACATTAAAACCTTATTGTGGTATTGGAAGTCAAGACTTTGGGAAGTGACTCTTTCATGAGGCGTCCCCAGTGACATCTCGTGTCCTCATGAGAGAAAGAAGAGATCTAGCTCTTTTCCACCATGAGGATAAAATGAGAAGACCTGCAAACTCAAGAGTGTCCTATCCAGATGTGGAATCTTTTAGCTCTTGGTCTTCAAATTTCTAGCATCTATACTGTGAGCAATAAAGATTTGTTATTTCCCATTTTCCTCCAAAAAAGTAATCAGTACTAATAAATAAATTCAGCAAAGTTGCAAAATAAAACATGAACGTTAAAAAAATAGTTGTAGGCTGGGGATGTAGCACAGTGGTAGAGCACTGACCTAGCATGCATGAGGGCTTGGAGTTCATCCCTAGAGCTATAAGAAAAAGAAAAGTTGCATTTCTCTATACTAATAACAAATACTCTGAAAAAGGGGCAAAAGACCTAAACACTGAAAGCTACAAAATGTTAATACAGGACATTCTATGTTCATGCAATTGATCTACAGATTAAATGAATTTCCATCGAATCCCCTCCCACCAAAAAAAAAAAAATAACAAATGATCCCAAATAGACAATATAATCTTGAGAAAGGACAAAACCTCACTTCAAAATACATTACAAAGCTATAGTAATCAAAGAAGCATAGCATAAAAACAAACTAATAGATCAATAGAACAGTATGGAGCACCCAGACACCAAGGATAGTCTTTTCAGCAAATAGTGTTGGGAAAACTGGACATCTACCCTCAAAAGAATGAAATTGGACCCTTATGCCATGTGCCTCCCCAAATCAATTTGAGATGGATTAAATACTTAAATGTAACACCTGGCACTGTTAAACTCCCAGAAGAAAGCTTAGAGGAAAAGCGTTATAACTTTGATCGTGGATATGGCACCGAAAAAGCATAGGCAACAATACCAAAAATAGACCACGAGACTACATTATACTAAAAAGTGTCTGTGCGCAAAGAAAACTATCAACTGAGTAAAAATCAAGATACCAAATAAGTCAAAATACTTGCAAATACATCTGATAAGTCATCTATATCCAAAACACATAAGAAACGCCTACAACCCAGTAATACAATGAACAAATTAAAGGTGGGCAAAGGATTTGAACAGATATCTTTTCAGTGAAATGGCCAATAAGTATATAAAGAGATGTTTAACATGACCAGTCATCAGACATACAAATACATCACAGTATTACCGGAGTTTAAAAAAAAAAGAAAGAAAAGAAAAAGTATTGGCAAAGATATAGAAAAGCTGTGACCTTTGTGCTCTGTTGGTGGAAATGAAAAGAGCAAGCACTATGGAAAACAGTATGGAGTTACCTAAATGAATTAAAAGTAGAGCAATCCCAATGCAGGTTATTTATTAGTTGCTCAAAACAGTACAATGATCTTGACATATCATATATCATACATTTGATTCAAATGGGGTATGAATTCTTATTTTTCCCACGTGTACAGATTGCAGGATCATATTGGTTATACAGCCACACAACAGAATACAACAGACACTAGTATGGCAGTATGTATAAACGTGGCAGGTTATTTATTCAGAAGAATTGAAACAAGGATCTGGAGAACTCCTTTCTCTACAGGGAGTTTTCTTGCTCTCCTCCCTTCCCACAGGTGTTGGCTTCCACCTAGCCTCTGGACAGACCTCTGTTATGAGGATTTTGCCCAAGTCCTGTCCAACATAATTTATGGCATGATGCAGTCTCCTTGACTAACCCAAATACGTTACAGTCTAGAGCTGCCAAAACCTTATTTGCAAAGAGCCTGATTTCTGCTTTTAATGGCCTGCCTTTTAGACCAATGGAGAATTTGAGAAACAAATTGCAGAAGAAGGAACATCTAGCTGATGATGCTGCCAGTAAAGTGATTATTGGGTGTTTATAGGAAGACAGTTATAAAACAGTGTTGCCACACTTGCAGGTCTACCAAGAGTGGACAGCAATACTCTGTTATAAACTATAGTACCTGCTAGTTACTGTACAGAACTTCTAGGTTAACCTTTCATATCAAATCAAATCATGAAAAAATTCTCATCTGATAACATCTTCATTTACTGCAGCAATGTCTTCATGAAGATATACTATATAATTTTATTGCCAGTCATTGTCAAGTATTGACATAGAAACACACTATTAGAAAATATTCCAAGACTGGGGAAATAGCTCAGTGGTAGAGTGCTTCCTTAGCATGCTCAAGGCCTGGGTTCAATCTCCAGTACCACAAAAAAGAAAGAAAACTTCCTATACATTTGTGTTTGTACATGAAGTGGCACCAGTTTTTTTTCATCACATTCATTCAAGGCAAACATGATAAATTTAGTGCTATAAGAATAATACGTTTTTCTTGAGAAAGTCTCATGATTCCCCTTATATGAGAATTCAACTACAGTAGCTTTTTGTCTTAGGTTCAAATTTTCTTTTTATATATGTCTCCATCCAATGCAGGACTCAAATCATTTTTTTCAGAATTGCAATGATTTTGTGTTCTTATTGAGTTTGTCTTTTCTTATTGCATTAGAGCACTTTGCTCATATCACCACTGTAGCTGACCACATGCATTATAATTACAGTTAATCACTGGCCTCGCTAGACAGTGAGCTTCTCGGATGCAGAGAACATGCCATATCCATCTTGATACCCACCACAGAGTACTGTATGCTTCAATTGGGAGAGGAGGTATTGGTACGTTTTTGTTGATTTGTTTCATTGAATTATGACATGCTACATCAAATCATTTTTGGCAGTAGGCAAAGTGAAATAAATAGTAATTCTAAGTCATACATCAGAAAGAGTATCAGCAGATTTTTACATCAGAATAAAACAAGTATTTACTGTCTTGCTTCTAGTGAAAGATAATTTCTTATGCTATTTGTATAAATAATTTCACAAAATTACTTGGTATCATTTCCATTCTGTCAACAAAATGTGACAAACATCTATCATGTGTTTTATTAACAAAAATTTCATAAAGAATACTAAATGTTGTCAGTGAAGTTTCCTTCTCAACAAAATATGCTGAAAATTTACTGTGTATAAATCACTATTCTAAGCACTAGTGGGAAATGATGAATTTGGCAGAAGCTTAAAGAATTAATGAGAAAGATATGATTTCTCGCTTGAGGATTCTATTAATTAGCTCCAGCTTTCCTACACCCCAACATAGGATAATTTAGAGGAATGACAGTGAATATGGTCACAGACTTAGTCTGTTCTTGAACAGACTCTCTTGAAATACCAAAACGGAGACCTTGAAATAAGTGTCACTTAGGAACCACAGGTGAAGGTAGGTGCGACTCACAGCTGTTTCCTTCAGTGTTCCCCGAAAAGAAGCAGTTTTGACAGTGAGGGACCCATGGAACTAAGGACATTACCATGAAGTCCTAAGGGTGGAAGTCTGACATGGCTCAGAACATCATAAAGGTAACAGCGAATTCACAGTTTCAGGCTTCTGATCCATGGGCCCTTGGTGACCTCAGAGCCACTTTTCCTCATACCTTATGGGAAACTCTAGAGAGGGTGCAAATGATGCAGTAAGGTACTACTGACATGTGCTAACTTCCTTCTTCTCTATCTACTTCATTCAGAATTAAATGATTAAATTATCCCATCATATCAATAAGCCAGGAACACGTATACCTGAAAACAAAACAGTTTTTGGTTAATCTAATGGCTAGTGTTACTCAGCAATGTAAATTTGATGTCAAAATAATATTTTCTTATTTTATCTTTTTTATTTTTTATAACTTCATTTTATTTATTTTTTTTAATGTGGTGCTGAGGATAGAACCCAATGCCTCACATATGTATGCTAGGTGAGCACTCCACCACTGAGCCACAACCCCAGCCCCTTATCTTTTTATTTATGTTTATTAGTGCATTGTAATTTTACATAATTCTAGGGTCCATTGTGACATATTTAAGAATGCAGATAATAAAGTTTGCTCCATTTTGATCCCCAGTACTACCTATGTTCTTTCTCTCCTTGCTCCCGGAATCCCCTACCTCTACTCTATTGATCTTCCTTCTATTATCTCTTCTTTTATAAATATTTTTGTTGTTTTAATTATACATGACAATAGAATATACTATGGCATAATTATAAAATCATGGAATATAATTTGTTCTAATTCAGTCCCCAGTATTTCTCCTTCCCCTCCCTCCCACCCCATTCTCTTTCTTCTATTAATCTCTCTGCTATTTATTCTTTTTTTTAAATTAGTGTCTTGTGAATGTACATGATGGTGAAGTCACTGTGGTATATTCATATATGTACAGAGTAAAGTTAGATCATACTCATTCCACTGACTTTCCCTATCCCATCCCTCCTTCATTCCTTTTATTTCCCATTATTTACTTCACTAATCTTACTTCTATTGTTTTTTTAAAATCCAATAGTATTATTTTGGATTAGCTTTTGCATATCAGAGAAAACATTCAACCTATGATTTTTGGAGAACTGGCTTAGTTCACTTAGCACAATAGTTTCCAGTTCCATCCATCTACCAGCAAATACCATAAAGTCATTATTCTTTATGGCTAAGTAATACTGTGTACATACACCACATTTTCTTTATCCATTCATCTATTGATGGGCATCTAGGTTGATTCCACAGCTATTATGAGTTGTGCTGCATCACAGTACTATGCTGATTTTTAAGTCCTTTGGGTATAAACCGAGGAGTGGGATAGCTGGGTGAAATAGTGGTTCCATTCTAAATTTTTAGAGGAATCTCTATATTGCTTTCCAGAGTGGTCCTAATTTGCAGTCCTACCAACAATGTATGAGTGTGTCCTTTTCCCCCACATCCTTGCCAACATGTATTGTTACTTATATTCTTGAAAGTTGCCATTCTGACTAGAATGAGATGAAATCTCAATGTAGTTTTTATTTGCATTTCTCTTATTGTTAAAGATGTTGAACATTTTCTCATACATTTGCTGACTCTTCATTTTTCTTCATTTGAGAAGTATCTTTTAGTTCCTTTGCCCGTTTGTTGATTGGGTTACTTGGGTTTTTTGTTTGTTTGTTTGTTTGTTTGTTTGTTTGTTTGTTTTGGTGTTAAGTTTTTCTGAGCTCTTTGTATATCCTGAGTGTTGATTCACTATCTGAGGAGCAGGTGGCAAAGATTTTTCTCTCATTCTGTAGGTTTCATCTTCACACTCTTGATTGTTTCCTTTGTTGTGAGAAGACTTTTGACTTTGATGCCACCTCATTTATTGATTTTTAACTTTACTTTTGTGCTTTGGGGATCTTGTTAAGAAAGTCAGTTACTGAGCTGACATTGTTGGAGTGTTGGCCCTACATTTTCACATAGCAGGTGCAGGGTTTGTTGTATAATTCCTAGGTCTTTGATCCACTTCGAGTTAAGTTTTGTGCACAGTGAGAGATAGAGGTTAAATTTCATTCTACTCCATATGGATTTCCAGTTGTCCCAGCACCATTTGTTGATGAGGTATCTTCTCCACTGTACATTGATAGCATCTTTGTCCAGTATGAGATAACTGTATTTAAGTGGGTTTGTCTCTATGTCTTCTAGTCTATTCCATTGGACTTCCTGTGTGTTTTGTGCCAATACCATGCTGTTTTTGTTACTATTGCTCTACAATATACTTTAAAGTCTAGTATTGTGATACCTCCTGATTTGCTTTCTCACCAAGGATCGCTTTGGTTATTCTGGGCCTCTTAGTTTTCCAAATGAATTTCATGACTGTTTTTTCTATTTCTGTGAAGAATGTCATTGAAATTTTTATGGGAATTGCATTGAATCTGTGTAGCACTTTTGGTAGGATGGACATTTGACAATATTAATTCCTCCTATACAAAAACATGGGAAATCTTTCCATTTTCTAAGGTCTTCTTCAATTTCTATAGTGTTCTATAGTTTTTGTTGTAGAGATCCTTCACCTCTTTTGTTATATTTATTCCCAAATATTTTATTTTTTGAGGCTGCTATGAATGAGATAGTTTTTATAATTTCTTTTTCAGCACATTTATCATTGGAGTATAGGAAAGCGAATAATTTATAGGTATTGATTTTCTATCCTGTTACTTTGCTAAATTCATTTATGAGCTCTAGAAGTCTTCTTGTGGAGCTTTTTGAGTCTTCTAAATAGAGAATCAAGTCATCAGCAAAGATAGTCTGAGCCCTTCATTTCCTATTTGTATCCTTTTATTTTCTCTTCTTGCCTTATTACTCAAGCTAGAGTTTCGTGGACTATGTTGAGTAGGAGTGGTGAAAGTGGGCATCTCCATCTTGTTCCTGTTTATAGAAGAAATGATTTCAGGTTTTTTCCATTCAGAATAATGTTGGCCTTGGGTCTGTCTTATATAGCTTTACAAGATTGAA
Organism: Ictidomys tridecemlineatus; assembly: GCF_052094955.1. NCBI lineage: Eukaryota > Metazoa > Chordata > Mammalia > Rodentia > Sciuridae > Ictidomys > Ictidomys tridecemlineatus. The sequence goes on along the minus strand of NC_135484.1, from coordinate 13,358,940 downwards.
GTAAGTTGCTTCTATCCCTAGTTTTTCTAGTGTTTTATTATGAGTGCTGTATTTTGTGGGTTTAATGATCTTTTTGCATTTATGGAGATAATCATGTGATTCTTGTGTGTAAGTCTATTTATGTGATGAATTACATTATTGATTTCCATATGTTGACCCAGCCTTGCATCCCTGGGATGAATCCCACTTGATCATGGGATTTCAATTTCTGATGCATTTTCATGCACTTTGCTAATATTTTTTAAAGACTTTTTGCATCTATATTCATTAAAGATATTGGTCTGAAGTTTTCCTTTGCAGAATCTCTCTTTATTGGAGTGATCTTTTGACTCCTGTATTTTCTCTCTAAATACATTCCTTACATCATCTTTTAGCTCATAGAACAGTTTATAAATTTTCTAAATTCTATCTCTGACATTTCCTTTACTGTGGTGTCAATGAAGTCTGTTGTTTAAGTGTTACGGGTTGTTTGGGATGGTTTGTTTCTCTGCTTTTTCTTATTATTTGTATGTCTACCCATCTATCAGTAGAGTTCTGATTTATTTTAAATGAAGGACTATTATGAGAGATTTTTTTCCCCATCTGTGGCTTCCAGAACCTACAGAAACTGCATTCCAACTATCTCATCTCCTAATCTTCCTCTTCTCCTCTATTCTGTGGGCACATTGGCCTTCTTGTCTTCCATGAGCATCCTAAGTTCAGCCCCAATTTAGGAGCTTTATCCTTGCTAACTAGGCTGTCCACAATGCTTTTCTTCCAGATTGCAAAGGGTTATTTCCCTTCACCACTCAAATTTCAGCATCAATGTTGGTGAAGAAACTTTCCTAACTTTCCCATTCAAAACATACACCTTAATTTGGCCATTTTCTTGCCTCTTGCCTTGGTTTGTTTTCTCTATAATATTTTTGTTTTGTTTTGGTTTTGGTACCAGGGATTGAACCCAGTGGTACTTTAACCACTGAGCCACATCCTTAGTTCTTTTTTATATTTTATATAGAGACAGGGTCTTGCTGAGTTGCTTCGGGCCTCACTAAGTTGCTGAGGATGGCTTTGAACTCGAAATTCTCTTGCTTCAGCCTCCCGAGCCATTAGGATAACAGGCATGCACCACCATGCCTGGCTCTGTAGTACTTCTTGATATATAAAATTGTAACTTCATTTATGTATTTATTTTATTTTCCCCTACTACAACTTAGGATCTGAGACCAGAACTCTTGTCTATCTTGCCTACATTTACTGCTCAAAAAAATACTTGGTGAATTAATGAACATGTGAACGTGAGTCCATCTTACTTGAAAATATCTCCATAGGAAGATAATGTTTTAACCAACTAGTTGAATTAACATGTAAGGAAGGTTTTTTCCTGATATTTATTCAAACTACTTTTTTCTTGTTCTGTTCTTCTCAGAATAAATCTCACATATTTGAATTATTTTCCTCAGAACAAGTCATGTCAGCTTCACCCATTCTTTTTAAAAAAATATTTGCTTTTCAGTTATAGGTGGACACTATATCTTTATTTTATTTTTATGTGGTGCTAAAGATTGAACCCAGTGCCTCATGTATGCTAGGCAAGAGCTCTACTGCTAAGCCATGACCCCAGCCCCAATTTTATGCATTAATATTCTAATAATGTGAGTGCCTGTTCTCCTCTGGCACCTATTCAAATTTTCTTGTTCTAAGTTTTAGGAAATTAGGGAAAGTGGCCATTATAGGAATAATATTCTGACCAGTGCTGAGTACATATTCATCATCATTTAATTCACAAAGGGGTAAATGACAATCTGTTTCCTTTATTTTTTTCCCAGTGAAAATTAAAATTTTATTACTACAGTACACACACATGTAGAAATATTAAAGTTATATTCCTGATAGTCATAATTTCTTATTTTCACCATTTTAAAAGACACAAAGATGATTTAAAATTTTCATTTTTTTAAAAACACAGTTGAATAACCTTTAAAATGTGAGTAACCACAAATGAATTTTTTCTTCAAATCCTAATTAGCAATTAATCCCTTTTTGCCCTTCCTTCTTTGTCCTGAGTTTCAGCAATTTTATGTTCAGTTTGTGGGGTAGCCTCTGGCATCTGGGCTGCACAAATCCCATCACTGGCATTTTATCTTGTGGAGCGTGTATGACAGGCCAGACTCCACAGCACCTTTGAAACAGCCTCTCAAAGAACCCCAGAGAGGTTAGGTTCCATTTCATGAGTATGGTAGGTTATCTTGTTGTACTGGTAGAATGAATATTACCATGGAGGACTGAGGTCTCTGATACTAGCCATATCCCTTCTGATATTAAATGGACTGACTAGAAAAGAGTGAGAAAGTTTCTGAGAATGGTAGCTGATTCATCCTATTATTTCACTAAAGCTTAAAATTTACCTTGCTTTTTATTCTTTTATCAAAGTTTTTCATTATGTAACACTTTTTACCAATCAGAATCTGAAGATTTATATAAAATGTAAAAAAAAACAGCTAGTCCTCTTACAAAGTTAAAAAACTCTCAGTATGCAAAAAAAGGAGTCACTAAATTATCTTAATTATTATAAAAATTATCTTAATAATTGAATATTATGTAATGATGTCCTACTGGCTTCCCTGATCTTATTAGGAGACTGGGTTCTGAGCAGAATCAAGGGAAAAGAGAAAATGGTGTCCAAACCCCATCTCACCTGGCTGTATTCATATGGACCACCTTGGCATGGTCCATCTTCTTGCTTTTCAATGAAGTCAGTGTGTATCACACACTCTCTGTGGCTACCTACGTCATTTGCTTGGTTTCTAGATTCTTTCTCTCATAATTTGGTTTTATACTATCTGATCCAACTTACTGTTCAGTAAACTTCCAGTAGATATTCTCCAGTGTTCACCACACCTTAGAGTTGTCATTCCTTTGAACACACTCCTGAAACTCTGCTCTCATTCACACTCTTTCCCTCCTGCCAAGGGAGTTCACTCTCCTTATTCATCATGGACCCAAACTTCCAAGTCTAGACCAAATTACATCTCTCCCCATGAAATTGTCACCCATCTCTATTCTCCTCATGCCCAAAAACTCACACCCTCTTCCCAGATCCCAAAAGAGTTTTTCCTCTTCTTCGGATCCCAGAATACCAAATATCTCTCAGCACCTTAGCACTGTACATAGAGTCAGTAGTAAATAAGTGCATCTATTGGTGAATTAGTTTCAAGTAGATATTTATATCTTGATTGATGAAAAAAAGTGATAATAGTAAGGACTGAAAGGAAGCAGTATTAATGATAATGAAGTAGAAAAATATCAGAGCCCAAATTAACAATTTGGATGCTTAATAAATTGAATTGTTAATTAATAATTAATTATTTGCAATACAATAATTAATTATTTACAATACAATTTTCAACACAATACTATTACTAGTTTGAACATTTAGTGATTATATAAATCAGCTCTGCAAGCCTTTATAAACCTGCAAACCAATGATGCATACTTTGCCTAGCTGCCACCTCTGAAAAGCCAGGTGTCACTTCTCACTAGCAAGGAGTATGCTTTTTCTACTCAGTATTGTGCATAGTGCCTGGAACATACTCTGTCCAATAAGTACGTGTTGACTGAATTACTCTGACTAACATATTTTAAATTGTTTTAAACTACAAGCACTGACACTGAACTACTGCTAGCTTTATTTAAGTGTGACTTTTGTACTAAAATTTAGTTGTTTCACATTTTAAAACCTTAGCAACTATGAAGTTACATAAATAACTGTTTCAATCTCCACTAAACACAATGATTTCAATGTTTAAAAATTTAAAGTGCTTGAAACTCAGCCCAACAATCCAACAAAACTTTGACTGGAAAAAAAATTGTCATGTAACATATAACATCAGTGAATAACTTGGGTCTGTGGTGCTATGGTTTCAGAGCAGACATGTCAACCCAACCCATAAGCCTATAAGATAACTCTAAAATTAAAAGTTACAAAAGGCTATTGAAACCATAAGTGATGTGAGCTAAGCACTGAGTGAAAATAATATTGGTTTGCATTAAAATTTCTCTTTTTAGCCATCATCATCATCAACATCATAACATCATCACTGCCAACCAGAATATCCACCTAAGTGATGTGGGACAAACTATGATAGAGAGCAATGGAATTAGGGATGTTGGGTATCCTGGATCAAGTTCAGGGTCCAAACACTCAAGCACAAATGAGGAAACTCATTTATGGAAACTCATGGTACCAAAGATAGAGCAGGAGCCACAGAAAGACATAACTGAACCACAAGGTAACTGACACTGAGCTCCCTACTGACCATGGTAGGATCATTCCCATGACATGTGGCAACATTGGCCCTAGGAGAAAGGGGAAACACAAACATGGAGTTGGGAAATAAAATGGCTCAATATTAGGACTGTGGGAGGCACGGGAGATGGGAAGGCCACTACGACAAACAAAATTCGAACAGCTGAACTCAAACTCATTAAAGTCATTCATATCCTGGTTCAGAATGTATAGGCTACAGATTCCACGAGGGAAGATATCACGTCTGTTTTTTTTCACTTGGATCCAATACCTAGCACAAACTAAAGTACATAGAAGACATTAAATAAAATTTTATAAAAGGAATAAATAAATCAACAGTTGTTAATAATCACTGGTTAATTTAACTAGTTTTCTTTGTTCTCCTAGTTCATTTAGTGGCTCAGAACTTTTGTTTTTCAGAAACCTACCTTATCTTTCTAAGCCCTCCAAAAAGCCTAATCTACTTTCTAATTATCCCAGAGATAATTGACTTTTGACATCTTTTCTTCTTGGATGAGAAAATTTGTGGGCATTCTTCTTTTTATCCTCATTTTCACAACAGAAAAAAAATAATTAAATCCACTCTACATAAAACAGTGAGTGTAATCTACCAAAAGAGCAACAGCTGACCATGTTCTTTTGCTCTTTAAACTCTTCTAATCAATCTTCTAGCCCATCTTCTGTTGCAGTAACAAAACACTTGAGCATGGGTGAGTTACAAGGAAGAGAGATTTATTTAGCTCACAGTTCTGAAGATCCACAGTCAAAGGGCTGCTTCTGGTGAGGATCTTCTTATTGGCGGGACTTTAAGAGTCCTGGCAAAACAGAGCAAAAGTGCTACTACCTCATGTCTTTTTTCCTCTTCCTACAAAGCCACTAAAGTAATTATGATGACCTCATCCTCATGATCTCTGCTAATATTTACTATCTCCCAAAGGCTCCACCTCCAAACCATTAACATACGACTTTAGAAATGAAGTTTCCAACACACAAATGCCTAAGGGACACACTCAAACCATAGCAGTTGCTATTGACATTTGAACGGATCCATACCTGACTTTCCAGAGCTTCCAGAACTAGAGAATGGGTGTCCAGCCTTACTTTCCATCACTTTCAAATTCCACCACAAGCCCTCACTTGACTCTGGGCCATTGATCATCCTCCACCTGCCTAGAAGATTTTTTTCTTTCAATCTCTACCTCTTCCCTCCATCCCTCTTTTCTAACAGCTTTACAGAGGTATAATTGATTTGCAAAGAACTGCACATATTTAATGTGTAGGATTTAAGGAGCTTGGAAACACCACGTAGACACCATGATACCAGCATCATGATCACCAAAATCAAGGTTATAGACACATCCAACACCTCCCAAGGTTTCCTTGTGCCACTCTTCCCTTTACCTTTTTGTGGTTATAGCTCTTAACATGAGATCGACCCTTAACCAATTTTGAAGTGCAAAGACCTTATTGTTAACCACAGGCACATGGTTGTACAGCACATCTTTAGAACCTATTCACGTAGCACAAGTGAAACTTCATGCTCACTGAACAACTCCCTGATATCCCATCCTGCAAATCCTGTCAATCTCTATTATCTTCCCTGATTCTGTGAGTTTGACTACTATAGAATATCTCATATAAGAGCCATCAGGCAGAATATTATTCAGCTTTATAAAAGGAAATCTTGCCATTTGTAACAATACAGATGAACCTGGAGGACATGATGTAGCTATTCATTATTAGGCATAGCGAGGATATAAAGATCCATAAAACCTATTACACCTCATTACTCCTGTTTAATTCTCTATTTTTCCCTCTGGACTCTGTGCTATAGGTAATGTGACAGCAAGGCCTTTATCCACCTTTTTCAAAGATGTATCTTGTGTGCCTAACAGAGTCTGACACCTTGTGTATAATAAATGAATGAATGAATGATTAACCTATGATACCACTGAGGCTGCATATTTCCAAACTCATTCTGTCCACTTTTTCCAGTGCAACTATTTGGAGAAGGTTAATTTACATCAAGGTCAATTTGATAATAATCCTGGTAACCACTCCACCAGTACTCTCTATATCTATAAATAAATAAATGTCCTTTATGGTCTGAATTTTTAAATGTATGATAATGTTATAAGAATAATTTAAAAATAGAAAAAAATAGTTTCTAATAATAATTAGAAATACTTTAAAAATAAATGCATACTCAGAAGGAGATAAATAATTGACAGGTATTTAGATATTCCTAAATGACTTTGTATACTCTTTGGTCAATATAACCTATTTATTATTTTCCAATTCTTAATTTTTATTAATTATGTGATCTTTATGAGCACATTTGAATAATTAAATTATTAACTAATGTGTTTTGATATTTCATCATAATCATAAGAGAAAAATCAGGCTATCAAGTATGTTGTAGGGTTTTTAAAAACTTTCATTTCTCTTTCAGCTGTGATGTTAATTACAGACCAGATTCTTCAAAGTTATATTATCTAATAATACTATACACAGTTCTCATTCATGCTTACATTATTCAATCTGCATGAATAAATATGTCACTTCGAATAATATGCTTAGGATTTCAACATCATCAATTATTCCAGCTAGTAGTGCTTTGCTATGTAAAAGCTATTAAATCAATAGTATAGAGCAAAAGTTATGTCAAATACATTTTGAATGGATTGAAAGAACAATTGGCAAAGCACTCAATATCAAATAAACTTGGAATGAAATTAAAATTGCAGGGAAAAATGAGAAATAGAAATTAGTTCCCCTAAATTGACACGTTGCTTACTGTATAATATGCAAAGAGAATAAATAATATGAAAGCTGTTTATATGATGTTAAATCACTTTTAAAATATCATTTTATTTCTGATGTTTTCCTTATAATCTTATTAAGATGCTCTCACTTAAAAAAAAACTTCTGAAGTCTATTAAAAAATGTGATTTTGAAAAAGCAATAAAAATAGTAATTTCATCCATACCCTCTATGTAATGAAAGGTAGATTATCCTAAATATAATTGTCATCTGGGAATGGATACCTCATAATTTTCTCCCCATGACTCACTCCCAAGTCATATTTTTTCTTTCTTCACTTGAGATGCTCATTAACGGCCCTAGGAAGAAGGAGCAAAGAAACCAAAAGCCTCTATAAAGGTCAGTCTTAGTCATAGAAAAAGGAGATGGACATCTATGCGGTATGATTTCAGAGGCATCAATAAAGGTTCTTATTCCCCAAATATCTTCTTATTATTTCCAAAATTTATTTCACAAGATGTAGTATTTTATTTCAGTTAGAGAGAGAACCAAAAATATGAGCTCTCCAAAAATGTTACACTTGGACTTAAATTTACAGCACTGTTTATTATCAAACCATTCGACGTAAAGAGATTTCATAGGTAGAAAGGCAGGGGAAAAAATGAGCAAAATACCAAGATACTGGGTTTCCATATGTGAGGAATAGTCAGGAAGGTATTTGAAACTCAAGTCTAAAACAAGGTCCTAGAGATCAGATAGACTTGGGCTCAACTTTGCTTCTGTGAGCCCCAGTTCAAACATTTGTAAAATAAGAGTACTTAACTGAAAAACTGTGTTAGTCAGCTTTTCATTGCTGTGACCAATAAAAATGTAGAGGAGAAAAGTTCATTTTGGGCTCATGGTTTCAAAGGTCTCTGTTCACATTCAGCTGACTCCACTGCTTTGGGCCTCAAGTGAGGGAAAACATCATGGCGGAAGGGCATGGCGGAGGGAAGCTGCTCAGCTCAGGGCATCCAGAAAGCAGAGAGGTGAAGGAGGACCCAGGACAAGATATAATCCCCAAGGACAGCCCTCAGTGGCCTAATTCCTCCAGTCATGCCCCACCTGCCTAGAGTTTGTCTCCCAGTAATCCATTCAAAATATGAAAAGCTACTGATTAGCTTGCAGGTTTCATGATCTAATTGTTTCACCTCTGAACACTTTTGCATTGTCTAACACATGAGTTTTTCAGGGAACACCTCATATCCAAACCATAACAGAGTTTTCAGGCTTTTGTTGAGGGGTAGGGATCAGAGAGAAGGGTATTAAATGGGTCAAATGAGTTGGTTGTGTCAAGTGCTTAGCTTAATGCCTAGCACGTAGAAGCACATTTGAAAGCAGATGTCTGGTATTGAATTTAATCAAATGTCAAATGTTTTGATCTCTCTCTCTCTCTGTTTTGCTATCTCTCTCTCTCTCTCTCATATATATATATATATATATATATATATATATATATATATATATATCACACACATAATATATGAATATGCATACACACACACTTTTTGTGATACTAGGGATTGAAACCAGGGACACTTAATCACTAAGCTACATTCCCAGCCATTTAATTTTTTTATTTTGATACAGGGTCTTGCTAAGTTGCTGAGGCTGCCCTGGAACTTCTGATCATCCTGTTGTTAGGATAACAGATGTATGCCACCACACTCAGCCATGATCATATAATTTTTTATTATGTTAATGTGGAAAATTATAGTCATTGATTTCTGAATGTTAAAACTGTTTTGCATTCTTGATATAATTCCAACTTATTCATCTTGTTCACAGTGTATTATCCTTGTTACACATTATTATATTCATTTACTAATAACATGCTAGAGTTTTTGTATTCATGTTTATGAATAAGATTGGCTTATAGTTTCCAGAATGACGATATACGAACAGGAAATTAAGTCTAGGACAAAGTCTAAGGCAGGAAGTAGGATCTAAGAAGACCATCCGAAATCAGGATCTCCCAATAGCTCTCCCTCCATTTAAACTGGCATGAAGACTGCTCAGCAGACAAGACTTGTAGCAAGAAATCTTTTTCATGTTTGGGTATTAAGGGTAAAAGAACAAAACAGGAGAGTAACTTTCTATGTTAATAAAAACCTTAGGCATGAGTAGACATGAAAGCATACTGGAAATTGAAAATATTTGTGTTGGGAAGGTAGAATTTCAAAGTGAAAAATTTAAGCTAAGTCTGGTGAAAAATATTTGCAAATAAAAAACAATTCTGAAAGATACTTTCATAGCACAAGTTCATAAGACCTACACACACACACACACACAAAAACGCAGTCTCAGCCAAATATTAATTCACAATAAAGCAATTACATAAAAGAATGAGGAAATTATCAACCTGACAAACAAAAAATAGATATCATAAAAGGGAACAGCAATTAAATTTAAAGCAATTAAATAAACTGTCACAGAACAGTGGTAATTAGATAAAAATAGATATTTCAAGCAAATATTTATCAAAGGAAATACACTAGTTGCTAGGATTGCCAAAGCAAACTACCACAGATTGGGTGACTTAAAACAACAGAAATTTATTTTCTCATACTTCCAGAAGGGAAGCTGGAAGCTCAAGATCAAGGTGTGAGCAGGATTGGTTTTTCCTGAGCCCGCTCTCCTGGGCTTACAGATGCACCCCTTCTTTCTGCCTTCTTGCATGGATGTCCCCCTGTGATGCACTTCTCTGGTGTCTCCTCTTCTTGTAAGGATACCAGTTATATTATGTCAGGGTCCCATTCTACTCACTTTAGCTTAATCACCTCTTTAGAGACCTTACTTCCAAAAACATTTACATTCTGAAATACTGGAGGTTGGGATTTTATATAAACCTGGGGAAGGGACACAATTCAGCCCTTAACATCTGATAGAGCTGAACTACTATCAGGTTAAATAATAGGTAACAAAAATATACTGAGTGGTATGGGCTCACTACTGTGTGATAAAAGGGAGAATTCTCAGAAAAGATCTAACTATCCTGAGGCAGTATGTACAAAAGACCTGGACTCAAAATATAAAAATCATATATTGATAACAAGACAAGAAGAAATAGATAACAGCACGAGATTTCTGTGAAAATTGACAGATGAGTCAAAAATAAGTAAAGATTAAGGTTCACAACCGCAGTTCTCAACCATGGATAGAAGTCTGTATCTTAGAAGTAAAGAAAACATATATGTTGAAAGCAAACATGAAACATTTATAATATTGAAGTTCATTCTAGTTGCCCAAGCAAATCTCAGAGAATCATTATATAAACTATCTCTTCACTGCATTTTCTATTGAAAAATGAAGTTAAAATCAAGACCAAAAAGATAGGCCTGAAATTCTATTCATTTAGAAATATAAAAGTATTTATTTATAAGTAATTTGTAGCCCCATAAAGAATAGTAATGGCAAAGAAAAAACACTTGAGCTGAAATGCCCGTGAAAATAATACATATTAAAACCTTTGGCCCATAGTTGATTTAGTATTGAGGAAGAAATTGATGGCCCTGATTGGATAAGCCAAAGAAAAAAACAAAAAAATTGAAATTTGTAAACAATATTTGTTTAATTCAAGAAAATATAACTAGAAAGGTGGCAGGAATGCAAAGATGAGTAAAGAAGAAACTTGTAAGGACAGGAGCAGAAACTCATGATATAGAGAAAACTAAAAAAATGAAAAGCAAAAAAAAAACAAAAAAAAAAAACAAAAAGCTGAGTCACTGAAAATACTGATAACATTTTTTCCCAGTGGTATTGATAAAGACAAGGGAATTCTAAAATAAATTATATTGGAACTAAAAAGATGAATAGAGATAAAGATTAAAAGATTAAAAGAATTCAAACAGCACATTATGATCCCCTTCATGATGGCACATTTTAAAAAATACAAATTAATAAAATCTGTATTCTTAATAAAATGGGTTAAAAAATAAACTGGAACAAATATGTAAACGTTACTAAAACCAAACTCTACCCACCAGGATTTCAATAGCAAAAAAATTGACAAGTGATTAAAATGTCCACATAGAAAATATAGTTAATCTATGTAAAGAAATAACAAGGTAGAATTGTCCCACTCAAGAATGAGACCAGTTTTCCATTAGATTCTATTCCTCAGGAGAATTCAACATGTAGTCTAATATACCTTTAAAAGTACTATAAGGAGTGGATTAAGGGTATTCAGCTAATGAAGTCTTTCTGTTTGTAAGAATATTAATTTTACTTCTCTATTCATTTGAGTATCACAAAAACTATGCCCCTAGAAAATCCTGCAAAGTGTTGCTTATGAATCCTCAGAGATCAAATTTCCATGAAATGTATTTAACTGACAAAAAAAAAACAATCACAATATGCTTTCTTTATATTTGGTGATCTCTTTACTTACACACATTAAATCATCAGATCAGGAACTTGCCTCTGAATTCCATAGTACACTGAAATCATCTTCAACTAAACTCAACAGTAATATATTAAAATGTAACAAATAAAGCATCACAAATATTTTCCATTGGTAATGATCTACACTAGTGCTATTGAGGGAATCTTCAATTTGACAACATTTTCAAATAGGTCGTCCCCAAACCACCAAGACATAGCCAAGGTATATGGCATGTGCTCGCTCACCCTCTATGGTAGTAGCAAGAGAGAAGAGCAAGTGAACAATGGCTGTTTCACAAAGTACAAAGCCATTCTCAGCAGGATGAACCCCCTGTTTTGCTGAAATACATATCAAATTGAAAGTTAAAGCATGGTGCTTTTCAGGTGAACCCACCACAGCCATTAATAACACCATTTGGTTTCCTTCAAGGAAAGAATTCTCCAAAGCACAATGAGCTAAACTAATGCTGCTGCTTTATTCAACTAGATTTTGAAGTAAGGACAAAAACTAGGGATATCAAATCTATGATCCTGTGCACATTTATAGAGATGTAAACGGAAAGAATTGCTACCATTTTGGTTTTGAACCAAACCAAAGATAATATCAGAGATGAATCTAATTAAAATATTCTATATTAAGGTGAGTCAATGTCGAGTCAGAGAGCTGCAAATGACTATCCAAGAGCACTAATCAGCTTCATGTTAAAAATAATTAATTAATTAATTAATTAATTAATTTATTTATTTATTATGTGATGCTAAGGATCGAACCCAGTGCCTCATGCATGCGTAACCACTGAGCTACAATCCCAGGCCCAAGAGTTTGCTTTTGCAGATGAAAAAATATGTATAGGTAATTAAATGAAAGAAATTCTGAAAATCATTGGAAGGATTTATTACTACTATTGTTTATAGCTTATGAATAATTTCTAATAATACTAGACTATACAGATATGGTTGAGCAATAAAAAAAGAAAAGCCTACAAAGATATTTTAGTGCTAGTACTGTTATAACTTTAAAAAGAACGTTTAAGACATGTATCTATTTTTATTACAAAAAATGATGAGTACTACTTTTGAAAAGATAGTGTAAATTTTATTAAAACTACTTTAAATTATATATAAACTACACACATTTAAAATAACATTAAAATGGTACCAATAGGTGTAAACATGTATAGTCTACATATAACAGATGTGTATGCATATACAATATTTGCTCATGTATATATGAACATACTATGCAGAAATGTTTTTATAATATATTTCCATATAACTGAGACCTACATATATCACTGAAGATTTTTCTGCCTTTTCTTCAGCAGAAATGTTTTATAATCAAATGTGAGACATCTGTCATGAAGAATGACAGTCCCATCAATTGTAGCTTGGCTACTCACCTTCACCTTGGATTTAAGAAAAACATTTTGATGACTCACACATACAGCATAAGTGTACCTTTGACAGTAAAATGACTTCAAGTCATGTAAGCCCCCAAATAAAAGGAAGTCAAACCTCTCACACAAGTAATCCACACAAGAAATCATTTTTGTAAAATTGGAGGAACCTGCTCTAAATTGTCAGAGTTTTCCATTTAGAACACATTCCAGAGCATGCTCCTCCCACCACCCAATGTTTTGAAGTTTTATGGTGCCTAGCATAATTTGTCTTCCATTGCTTTACTTTTGAAACATGCTAAGCTGTGATTACTTAGTTAATGGGAATCTATCATTTATGGTTTTCCACAATGAATGGTTTGGTTTAGCTAGAACAGTTTCTCAAGACTTCTTGTGTCTATACATGACCTGGGTATCTTTTCAAAATGCTGCTTCTGACTCAGTAGGTTCGGGATGGGACTGCATTTCCAGCAAGCTTCCTGCTAATCCTGATCCTGATGGCCCGCAGCCCTCTTGCTGAGTACCAAGGACTAGAGTATTCAGCCATGTTATTCACTTTCATGTGCCCCTCCAAACACGTGAATTGAGTGTAAAGCTGGTTTTTAAAGTTATTTTTCTCTACATTTTGGTTAATCCACTTGGCTACAGAAAACATCTTATAAAATCCCTTCTGAAAAATGAGTTATGACTCCTTGTTAGACTTGCTTGTGAATAATGAAGTGATGCCTTCCGTTAGCTTTGCTTTGCTAAGCCACCGAATCCCAGTGGAAACAATCCTCATAAAGTAGTACTTAAAGGAATGCCTCACATTCTTCCTCCTTACAGTATAAAAACTCAACAGTTGAAAGACTCCACTCAAAACACGTTTTATTCAATACTCTCAACCTTACTTAAAGGTTAGAAAACCCTATGTAAAGAAGATTGTGTTTGGAGTTAGACCTATTTGAGTAAGGTACAAGAAATTCCAATTATTTGTGTGATCCAAAAGTTGTATCAACTCCCTGAACCTGTTTCTTTTCCTGAAAACATGAATGTATTAGTCGGCTTTCCATCACTGAGAAAAAAAATACCTGAGGGAGTCATCTTAAAAAGGTTTATTTTGGTTCAGTTTCAGAGGCTGATGGTACCTTGGCCCTGTGGCTTTGGACTTGTGGTGACAGAGTACATCATGACAAAACCATACAGAAGAGACCTATTCACTTCTTGAAGGAGGAAGCAAAACAGAAGAAGAGATTGGGCACCCAATACCCCTTTCAAGGGCACATTTCCCGTGACCTAACTTCCTTCTCCTAAAGGTTCTGTTGAGAGCCACATCCCAGTGGGAATGGCCCCTGGCATTTTGCCAGAAGTAATGGTTGAGAGGCAGCCATTAAGATGATGATAATTAAGTTAAGCTGTGTATAATTGCTGTGACTGGATGATGCTGGATTGAAACAGGCTGTGTATTCAATTGTATATAGACTCTTGCTGTCTGGCAATAGGGCGGCTTTGGCAATAGGGCTCCTGTCACCCGCTACTTTGGAGTTCTCATGGGGATTCCTGGAGAGTTTGCGTTGGTTGGAAAAAGTTCCGGTGGAAAGAGTTCCGGGTGGTGTGTGGTGTCCCTGAGAGGACCCCGTGGGTGGTGTTGGGGGGGGGGAGTTCAGAAATAAAGTTTGTTCCTGCTTGAGTGGCTCGTGATTTGTGCCCAGCCAGACTGTGGCAAGGTTCTGCCACCTCCCCATAGCACCATGGGCTAATGACCAACTCTTCAACACAGGGATCTTCAAGATCCATAGTATAGGTATGGGTATAAACATTATCTTCCACTTATTTAAAACATTTACTGAATACCTACAATGAGATAGGCACTGTTTTATCATTTGGGTCAGATCATTGAGCAAATGGTCATTGACTTCCCCATCATATGTATGTTGAATGAAAACAATGCATGTAAGCAGGCCCTGGCACATGGCTGACACTCAAAAAGACAGCAGTGTAAACTTTCATAGCAACTCTCATAGAGTGCTTACTGTACGTCTGACACGATTCCAAGACAAGTGTCTAAAATCATCAAACCTCACAGTTGCCTGTGAAGCAAGTTACTACTATTCTCATTTCACAGGGATGAGAACACTCTTGCTCAGAGAGAAAATTAAGGAATTCTCTCAGATCACAGAGTAGATAAATAGCAAAATAGGCATCTAAACTGAATGAATTTGGCTTCCAATACTCTACTTACAACCACAATACCTTGGAGTGATGAATTGAGAATCATTTTAAACAAGTCAGGAAAGTTTCAATGCATGTACTGAAGAAAATAGTGGCAAATTGCGTATTAGCTAGGTTTGTTATGCCCTCTGGTGGGTAAGTAAGGAATGGGAAGACTAAGTGCAGTAGGAAAAGTTCAAAACAAGTTTCCTAACACTCTCCGCTCTTCTGGAGTTCCCAAGCTTAGGAAAAAGGCAGGAAAATCTAGCAACAAGACAGAAGAAAATCAAGCAAGACCCCAAGTAGGTGTGCCAGGGCAGTTTGAGGTGAAATTTCCAGGGGTATAGAGCAGAGGTGCAGACTTTACCAGAAACAATTTTAAGTAAAAAGGTGTCTATCATCATTCCAAACACATGACCATGAATCTGTTGTACACTATCTTTCCAGGCATAACAGCTAAGAGGAAATGTGGCCTTTCCTTCATTGTGCTGCTATAATATTCTGGATTAATAAATTCCTAGGAGGATGCCCTCCTAAGTCCTCCCAGATGGCTTTCACACCCCGTACTCCCTGATCTCCCAGGCAAAAGCCCATGTGGAGTACGATAGTACTTCTTTGATCATCAAACTATACATTCAAGTGGTTTAATGCCAATGGGTGTTAAATGCCAGTTGACTGCTGCAACTTACAGATAGCATGGCATCTAATGTGACGTCACAGACACTGTATGATATGGATCCTGTGCTCCAGCTGCTGAGGGAGGGCAGAAAGTTTGCTCTCTTATGTTCCTCTTCTCTCTGTCCTTCAGTCTTAGTTGTGACAAAGTCCTCATTTCTGGGAGGCCAGGAGACTCTCAGAAGACTGTTGCTTTGCTATTGTCCAGACTGTGGAGAAACCACCACTCTCTTTTATCTTCCTATTGGTCTCTTAGCAAGACAGGGAAGACGTTAGAGATTGCTTTTATAGTTGTCTTCTGAGAATCTGTGACTTTGTGTAAATGCTAGTTTTTCTAGAGAGAAAGAACATGATCTCTCATACCTTAGGCCTAGAACATGGATTCTTTAGGATGCTCATCCACTGGCATTAGACCATATGTAGCTGTTTACTCTTCTACAACCTATCCTCCACTCATTTAAAGTACTTCTAAATTACCCCTGGAATGAGAAAGTCAATTCTGAAAAACACCCAAGTATTTTTACTTAAAATTTTCCCCAAAGTTAAAGTCCTCTATGAACTTCAAACTGCAGGAAGAAGAGGAAAACTTACTTCAGAGTCAAAGAAACAGAGAAGGGTTTGCAAGGGCCAGAGCAGGTTCTGCTGTTAATGTGGAGGCTAAGCCCCAGTCCAATGGCAGATGCACTGTCTCCCAAGGAAGAGTCGGTTAGCCTGACTATATCTAGATCTTTCATTTATTAACTCTGGAAAGTTAGGAAGCACTTTATAGGGAAAAGTGACACAAGGACTAGACCTGCAGTGGTAATAGCAGTTTCCTGTCAGTTTGGGAGTGAGAGTGGGGCAGGGATTAAATGAAGTGCTCGTTACTGAAAAATCACAAGTGTGAGGTTCTGAAGGAAAGAAAGAGTCAATGTCTATTTAAATGAGATCTGCTTCTTCACTTTGCTAGAAAACAAGCTGTCATCTCCACATCTAGAACTTGACTTATAAGACCTGGGTATTAGGGTACTAGGGCATGACACACAGGTTATAGTGCCACAAAACTCCAGGGGTACCTATTTGTTGTATGATCTTAAACCAAAACTGCCCAACAGAAACATGAAGTAAGGGATCTATGGAATCCAAAATTTCCTGGTTGCCATGCTAAAAGAGTAAAAATAAACAGATGAACTGGTCTTTATAATATTCAAGTCAATATATCATTTCTCTGTGAAGTCAAAATGAAAATTGTTGATGAAGTTTTGGTTTTCTTCACACTAAGTCTTCCATATCTAGTGTGCATTTTGCAATAGCTCATCTCAACTTGAAGCCACATTTTAAATGTTCGGCAACTATAAGTCACTCTTGCATTGGTTAGTGCAGATCTAAATTCTTTTATGTAAATAATGTTTCAAAATGTTGAAGAAAAGCAAAACTAGTGAACTTCATCACTGAGAAAAACAGGTCAATGGCCTATATCTACAAATATCTTACCTTAATACTATGTATGGACATCATTTTCTAAGCTGACAACATAAATGGAAAAGAAAAGTAATAACATTGTTCCACCAGGTTTTATATCCAACTTCATATGAATAAAAGGACAGTGTTAAAAGAGCACCACCTTGTGGTGGTGTTTTCACATTGTTCAAGCAGAACTTGGTGGGGGGTGGAATAGGAAACAATCAGAGCAGAAGTATAAGAAACTGCTTTAGCAGAGTCACTACCATTTTGTCCTTATGTGCAGCCTTTATGGCAGGTCCTCAAGTTGTTATGAACCAGGCTTGACAAACCAGACAGAGAACTTGGGAATGCTGAACTCTGGGTGCCAGATAACAATTCAACATGGCCCTTGGCTAATAGCAAGCAGGCTTCAGTGCTTCCATGTTAATACGGCGTTTGGGATACTCAAGTTTCAATGCATATGAGCACATCAAAATTTTAGCAGAAATACTGAAATAAAAGCCCTACTATCTATAAGCAACAACATAGCTATTGGACTGCCAAACCTTAACTTTATTAGACTTAATCTGCCATTAAATTCCAACTGACCAAAAATACTAGTTAGTTCCATGCTCTGTTAGGATGAGAATACATTGGCTTGACCAGAGAAGCCATGGAAAGGGAGTCTTTTTGAAGCTAGCCATTTAGCTAAGATATTTTTGGCCAAGGTCAGTTTAAGGACCCTTCTCAAAGTAGTATGTATTTTTGCCACAAGGTAAACCAACTAAGGAATCTTAGCAAATAGATTTCATTTGCATTCAATGCAATTAGTAGATGCTGGAATACCAAGAAAAAAGTTTCAATGAGCTTTGGGGAGAATTGTGACTTTATAAAAAACATTTTTTTTAAAAATACCATATACAGTGAAATACATATCTAAGTTATATATTCTCACTAATACAGAAGGCTTAAAATAATCCCTTTTTGTGATCAAATCAGCCCAAACCTATTTGGGCTTGGGAATGTGAGTTTCGTTTTTATTGAGCACTTTACACAAGGACATGTAGGCTTATAACCCTGTGCCTAAGCCAGTATCAAATCCAGGCCAATCAATTCCAAGTCTCAAGAGTTCCAGGGAAGACCAGATATTCTCAGTATTAATTAGTATCGCGAAACAAAGAGTGTGAGACAAGACTTCTGCTCATCTATACGTAATTGTTCACTTTCTTTCGTTCTCTCCCTCTCTTTTGTACTGGGGATTGAACCCAGGGGCACTTTACCAATCAGCCACATTCCCAGCCCTTTTTAGTTTTCATTTTGAGACAGTATCTTATTAAGTTGCTTAGGGCCTTGCTAAGCTGCTGAGGCTGGATTTGAACTTGGATCCTCCTGTCTCAATACCTGAGTTGATGGGATTACCGGCCTATACCACCATGACCAGCTGTTGAGTTGTTTTTAATCATGAAAGGATGTTTACATTCTTCCTATACCTGATTTTTACTCATGTAATTTTGTCAAATGCTTTTCTGCATCTAGTGAGATGATCACGTGATTTTTTTTTTTTCATTTTGTCTATGTGTTGTATCACATTAATGGATCTGCATGTCAGGTTTAGGTTGACTTGGCCATGGTAAACAACCCTTTTAAGTACTGTTCAATTCAGTTTGCTAGCATCTTTTTAAGAATTTTACATGTTTGTTTAACAGAGTTGTCCTGTAATTTTATTTTCTTGTAGTGTCCTTGTCTGGTTTTGGTTTTTGTAAAAGTTGCACTTGTTTTTAATGTTAAAAAATTAACATAAAATCATCAGCATTTGTATAAACCAACAAGAAATACCCAAAAAAGAAATCATGGATCAATTCCATTTCCAATGGCATTAACAGTTACGGAAAATTTTAAGGAGAGAACATGGTGGTTTAGAGGAAAGAAGCCCCGCCTAGCAGTTCCTTAGCACTGGACTTAAAAAAGCAAGGTGGGTAACTAAGGGAACTCACCAAAATTCAATATTGGACAGTAAAAGAAATCAGAGACACAGAATTTAAGTTATGATGTTAAAGACATGCCAGCCTGGGGTGGCAGAGCTGGTGGCAGCCAGATTGCTTGAGCAGAGGGGGAGTGCAGGCAGAGAAAAGTGTGGCAGGAAAAAAAAAAAAAACTGTTCTGGAAGAACCTGTGGAACAGAGAGGGAGGCTGATCTTAATGGACTTGAATTGGTGGAAGAAGTCATTGAGTGAAAAGCAACCAAAATCACTCAGCTCATGGGGGCAGATAGTTGGGTAGAAACCAGGGTCACCAGCACAGGAACTATTTATAAGCCTGGCCTGACAGCAGGCCAAGGCAGGAGATTGGGAACTCATAAGGGAAGTGGCAGCTGACTCAGCAGGTATCTACTAGGAGCCCCAGAGTGTACCTGGACCAGTGTAACTCAAATAGGCCCAAAGAAAACTGCTAAGGAGAGCAAGCTCCTTTTGTAGTGGATGCCCCATAACAGCTAGCTATTGGCCACACAAAAGCAACTGCAATCCAGCTCTGATCCCTGCTAATTCACATCCATAGTGGTCAATGTGAGACCTGTGAAGGTTTAGACTCTGCACTCTCAAAGTAGAATGGATGGGAGGCCTGAGACATGGACATTCAGCCATTGGTATTTCCCCAGCAATAGGGGGTGTGGATTAAATTTAAAATATCCACCAACAGAATTCCAAAGTTCAGCTGGATTAAACTCCAACTACTGGAACTTTTGGTTTAGAGCTCTACACCAACCCCAATGCAGGAGTACACAGCATGTCTGTATTCACCCCTCTTTCCCATCACAATCTGGGAGACAGGAAACTAAGAGCTACTACAACCAGCTTTGGCTCTTGGCCACAACAGCTGGCAACATGCAGGGAAGACAAAGATGTTGGACTGAACAACCCAGCCCTTGAGCCAAGGGTTCAGAGCCCAAAAATGAAAAATGGAAATCCACCCATGCCAAGAATTTTGATGGAGGAAAAAAGCCCTATATTTCTCATTTTTTTTTATCTACCCCTTTTCCCCCATACATTTCCCCTTTTTACTTTAAAAATTTCAAATATTACTTCATTAATTTACTTTTTTTCCATTCTGATTGTGTGCCATGCACATTCACTGTGTGAACACATTTAATATATATATATATATATATATATATATATTCATATAATTTTGCTTCATTTTAATTGCTTCTTTTCTTCATTTATTATTTAGCCCTGGTTTTACTTACGTGAGGTAAAACTATATTGTGGTCTGAGTTGTTTTGTTCTTACTTTTGTGTTTTTGTACCTTGAATTTTGTCTCTTTTTGCAGCTTCTTCACTCTTTTTCCCCCAAAGTAGCTAAATTTTCCTATTCCCTCTTCCTACTTTTAAAAAATTTACTTTTATGTTTTATTCTTCCTTTATTATAGCTGTTATCTGCTTCCTATCACCTGCTTCTTCCATGTTCATGCTTAAAGTATTTCAAAGTAATCTTGTCTTCTCTACCCTATTTTCTCTTCATGTTAAAAATGTAGCCAGGTGCACGGACACACTTATAATCCTAGTGATTCAGGAGGCTGAGGTAGGAGGAGCTCATGTTTGAGGCCAGCCTTAGCAACATAGAAAGGTCCTAAGCAACTTAGTGAGAACACATCTCTAAATAAAAATTTAAAAGGGCTGGGGATGTGGCTCAGTGGTTAAGCATCCTTGAGTTCAATCCTGGTACCAATAAATATATAAATAATAAAATTTAAAAGAGTTCTCCTTTGACATTTCTATCAAACATTATACCAGAGGTTTTGGCCAGTAAAATGTGCCAAGAAATAGGTATACAGATTAAAATAAGAAAAATAAAGCTTTTTTTTGTATATGATAATTTACATAGAAAATCTGGTAGACTGAAAATTGTAACTTACTGCATTTAGCAAGGTTTCAAGGTAAAAGGTCAATATATAAGAACAAATTGCATTTCAATATATTAGGAACAAATCATCAAAAATCAAAGTCATTTAGCATAAAAAATGTAATGGATAAATCTGACACAAATGTGCATATAATGAAAAGATAATGAATTGCTAAAATCAGTGGAAGAATTACTGTGTTCATCGTTGGAAAACTCCTGTTGTTGGATTTGTTACAATCCTGGCCAAAACCCATCACGTATTTCATGCTTATTATAAAAAATAAACTGGTAAAGCTGATTATAAAATTTACACAGAAATAAAACAGAATGGACAAAACAGAAACAAAACAGCAGGAAAGAAATTTAGAGAAAAATAAAGGGCTGTCACTGCCCAGTTTCAAGACTTCCAAACTAAAGAAATGAAGGCAATAATGTTGGAGATTGAGATACAACTCAGCAAACAAAGAGCAGCTTTGTATGCAAACAGTACAGGAACCAGGTGTCAATCCATGCTTCCCATCATAGACTAGGTAAATTTCTTAGATTAAAAACACCAAAAGCATGATTCAGAAAAAAAAACTAATCATCTCAACTTCATAAAAACGGAAAACTTTTCCAAAGACACTAGAAGAGAAAAGGCCCACTCTGATAAAGCTCTTGATCCAGAATATATATTCTGAGATCTCAATTAAAAAAAATAGACATCTCACCAAAGAAAACGTATGAAGCCAAATAACATGAATAGTTGCTAAACATTAGTCATTTGGAAGGTATAAATTAAAACAATACTTCACACCCATTAAAATGGTTAAAATTACAATGACTGACTAGCAAGTGTTGATGAAAATGTGAAATAAAGGGAATTCTCATATACTGCTTGAGAACATAAAATGGTACTGGTTTTTGCAAAATCTTTTCTAAAAATAAAACATTTTCCATATAATTTAGCCATTCTGCTCTTATTCACACAAGACAAATGAAAATAACTTTTAATATACTTATCGAGAAATGTTTACAGAACCTTATTTAAAACCAACAAACAAAAGCCGGCTTCTGTGGCGCGCATGCCTGTAATTTCAGCAATTTAGGCAGCTGAGGATTGAGTTCAAAGCCAGCCTTAGTAACTGAGCGCCGACCTAAGCAACTCAGAGAGACCCCGTCTCTAAGTTTAAAAATATAAAAGAGCTGGGGATGTGGTTCAGTGGTTGAACGCCCCTGGGTTTAATCCCTGGTACCAAACAAAAAATGAGGGGAAAAGCCAACATCAATCAAAGGGTGAATAAAACTGGTATATCCAACCAGCAGCATACTGCTTAATGAGAAATGGACTGCTGGCGTCCACACTTGGATGAATCTTGAAATCATGTCCAGCAAAAGCATGCAGACAAAACAATATATTTTAATTCCATTTATATTAAGCTCTTGAAAAGGCAAACTAATGTGAAAGAAAACAGATCAGTGTGTGCCTGGGAAGGGACAGGAGGAACTGCAGAACAGTAGAGAAAACTTAGGAAAGGTTATGTTCTTTTGGGGAAAGCCTCATAGTTGTTATGCACATGGAAACTGAGGTATTTTACTTTATAAAGCTGCTTAAAAAAGAAGAGTTTACCCCACCTGGGGAAAACTGCTACCTGACTTCTGCTAAGATGAAGGGCAAAGCCCTTAAAACTTCTCTGAGAGCCTACTGAGATGATCTGTGAGTTCCATCCTTATATTTTAGGGGCCTTTTCTTAATTCCAAACCTCTTTCGTTTCTAGAATTAAGATAACCATAAAAATTTAAGGCAGATATTATTAAGTTCATAACAATTTTATTCATAACAAAATTTATTTATAGGTATATACAATACACTTATTTTTTTACTTTGACACATAAAAATAGACATATTTACACATATACAAAAATATTAAAACCAACTTCAGAAATAAGGAAAGCACAAAGACTTTACAAAGGATACAGTCTTGAGAAATATATACACTGAAAAAAAGGTTTAAGAAAGGTAAACAAACATTTAAATTAACAGACTCCAGAAATTGATATTTTAATTGGTATTAATTTAGTGAAACAAGATGTCTCAAATGCTAGTAGATAGTAACTATGTAATTTTCCCTCTTTAAAAAATATTTAAATTTTGTTTTGTACTGAGAATTTTAAGCTTTTTCACATTAAGTCGTAAAATATTTTAAGAAGTTGTGTGTCTTCTATTTACTGGGGGAAAAATCCCAGATACATTGATTTCAATATAAAAAGCAAAAAAAAAAATCACAACCATTTTTTTGGGGGATGAGATTAAAACCTAACATTTTCTAACTAACCCTCATGCACATTTATAATTGATTTAACAACATCACAATCTTTGTAAATTCTTTTTGCTTTTCTTAGTACCAGGAAGAGGACCCACTTTACAATTGGCTTTCAGGAGCTTGCCATTCACACAGTCTTTGGTGGAATGATAATCACACAGACACCTTGTACAATAATCAAATCCACAGCCTTCCCTTCTGCAGGTTGCACGTTGTAAATAGGAATCATATTTTGCAGGTGACTTACAGCGTATACAAGCTTTGAGGCTTTCGTTCTTTTTCAAAGTCTTGGCAACCTTAAAAAAAAAAAAAAGAACAAAACCCATAAATTTTAGTAAGGACTGAATGTAATTTAGTTATAGTAAAAACAAGAAGGGTACCTCTACTCCCCCTTACATATTTAAAGCACTACCATCACATGTAAGACTTCTTTCCCTTAAGGAGACTATTGTTCAATGGGTGACAGCATTACTTGTCAGGGGATTCAGTGGCCACTGCCACTTTTAGATATATTGCCTTCTACCTCAGGCTAGGTCTTAAATAGACACTGAAGGCTACTTGCACATCAATGAATAACTTAAATGCCACCATTTCTATAAAGCCTTCCTAGCTACTGAGGAGTTGGGTGCTCTTTTACCTTGAGTTCTTTTTAAGCCATCTTTTTTTTTTAAGCGGGGGAGGGGGGTATCCGGGATTGAATTTGGGGGTACTCGACCACTGAGACAAATCTCTAGCCTTGTTTTGTGTTTTATTTATACACAGGGTCTCACTGAGTTTGTTGAGGCTGACTTTGAAGTCATGATCCTCTGGCCTCAGCCTCCTGAGCTGTTGAGTCTGCAGGTGTGTGCCACTGCACCTGGCTTTTAAAGCCATTTCTGAGAGTTGAAATGAAGGGGGCAGAAGAACTATTAATTCCCTAAT
Organism: Ictidomys tridecemlineatus; assembly: GCF_052094955.1. Classification (NCBI taxonomy): domain Eukaryota; kingdom Metazoa; phylum Chordata; class Mammalia; order Rodentia; family Sciuridae; genus Ictidomys; species Ictidomys tridecemlineatus. The sequence goes on along the minus strand of NC_135484.1, from coordinate 13,334,660 downwards.
TGTTCTAATTATGATATAATTAAATTTCTTTTTTTTTAAGAGATAGTGAGAGAGGAGGGAGAGAGAGAGAGAGAGAGAGAGAGAGAGAGAGAGAGAGAGAGAGAGAGAGAGAGAGAGAATTTTTAATATTTATTTTTTAGTTCTCGGCGGACACAACATCTTTGTTGGTATGTGGTGCTGAGGATCGAACCCGGGCCGCACGCATGCCAGGCGAGCATGCTTACGCTTGAGCCACATCCCCAGTCCGATATAATTAAATTTCAATGAACATCAATATCTCTTCCAATTTAGAAGAGAATACATTAGTTATTATTAAGATCTAAGTTATATTTTGACCTTGAAAAATTATTTTTTATTTCTTTAAAAGTTTTTTTAAAAAGTAAATGCCCCATGTTTGTAATTCATTGATTAAACATAAAATTACCTCAGAGAATTCATTGTGCCGACTGTAAGTAGAACTTTTCGGATCACGTTGACTGGATAACTTTGTCTGCACACTTTTGGGGGGAGGAATATGTGTTGCAGATTTTTGAACAGAAGCTAATGCAGTTCTGAACATAACATATTCTCTGGTTGAAGCATGTGGTGAACACTTAATGCTGTTTTCCTAATTAAAGAAATTTCAACAGGAGTTATAATATTTCCTTTGCTATATCAATTCAACAACCAATCACTTAGATTTGTACACATAGGAAAGGTCAAACAGGACTGAAAGGAACTTATCCCTATACCTAATGTAGCTGCACATACTTAAACATAGCCACAATAACTTTTCTTGGTGGAAAGTGAATCAGAAACTGAGAAATCACTTTATATGTGTAGTCTATGAGGTATTTAAAAATAAACAATGTCAAAGACAGAACAAATGGTCATTCTTCCTATCACCAGTAGATGGCACGACCCAAGTATAAGTGTCACCATAGTATTTAACAGATTTATAGTCTTTTATACTAGAGTTTTCATTAATACCAGTAAAGAAATTCAACCTGGAGAATTAAGCAATACTTGTATAAAGTCATTTATTTAGTAGTAGCACCAAATTTTTGTACCTAAGCCTGTCCAATTCTAAAGCCCAAACTTTTAATCATGCATTGATCTCAATCTTAGACACATCTATAGTTACCAAGTATTTTAGAAATATAAACATATTTCCCTTCCACAGTAAGAATCTTCCATATATTGATATTACTGTTTTTCTGGCAAGAAAAGTATACTTTTTATAGCCCCTATTATTATTATTATTTTTTGGTACTGAGGATTGAACCCAGTAATCCACATTCCCAGCCCTTTTTAAAAAATATTTTATTTAGAGACAGGGTCTCACAGAGTTGCTAAGTGTCTCACTAAGTTGCTGAGGCTGACTTTTGAACTCTCGATCCTCCTGCCTCAGCCTCTCTGAGTCTTTGGAATTACAGGTGTGAGCCACCATGCCCAGATAGCCCCTATCACCAGTAGATGGCATGGCCATCGCCATCTATTAATAACTAAGAATTGCAAATTAAATCTCTTTCCAAGATTGGCTAGATGGTCAGTACATGAAAACTTAAGTTATTTCTCCCTTATTAGTCTGGGCATTCTATTTCTAGAGGGAACCCAATAAATAAGTAAATAACTGAGGTGGAATTCCCTTTATTTTTTGAATTTGGTTTCTTAATCAGTTCTGTGAAAGGCTAAAATTATTTGCAAAGCATTTTTCCTTTTGGGAAAGGGTTTCTAGATTACTTTTTTCTTTCCTATTTCTCCTTTATTTCTAAAGGTAAGAGTAGTAGCAGTGTATTTTAAAAAGAAAACATCAATTGCAAAGACTTACAGTAACTCTTTGCATTGCTTTATTGTATAACTGGAATGTTGCCTTATCGTCTTCTAGAATCTTCTTCCAGGCTGTGCTCACTTTGGACATACTGGAAAATAAATGATCACAAAAGAAACGAATAAAGCACCAAAAATATGCTAAGATAGATATAGTAGAGAAATACTAAGTATAAAAATGAAATTTAATTTAAATGTTTTTCAAAAACTATCCATTAGAATGGTTTTAGGCATTTGAGACTTAAGGACAGATGCCCAGGGCTAGTCATTTGGGTTTAACTGGTCTAAAATGGGGCTCAGGTTTCTATATTTTTAAAATAGCTCCTCATCAAGTAATTCTCGTACATCCAGGTTAAGGATCAGTCTTTGTACTTTATTATTATTTTTTATAATATCTGAGAACACTAAATAAGTAGCCATCATTGTGATATATGATACCATGTTTGATAAAAAGTGCAGACACATTTCAAAGTACTCTAGGACATACCACTATTAGCAGAAATCTACTTGAAAAGCCCATTATGATAACAGAAAAGGGTACAATCTTTGAGCCCCACACTTAAAAACTGGTCTAAAAACATTTTATACTTCAAGCGTGGCAAAAAGTCATAGGTGTATTAGATATGTAGACTGTAGATATGCAGTTTATCTCCAGAGACATAACTAATAAATTACAAATTTCAGAACTAAAAGAAACAAAAGATGCCAAACAATAGAAACAGTTTTCTAACAGTGAACATGAAATTCATAATGATCACATTAAATACATACTTCTATAAGATTTTCTTTCATCTTAGTGGCACACAAGTAGTGAAATAAGTGCCAGTGATCAAACAGTCATTATTTCAATTAAACATCATCAGACTACTACATCAGTCTTTGTATCAGCTGACAGAACTGAGATACTGAGATATCTAACAGAAATGTATAGTAGTTTATACTCATATACTCTAATAAGCAATAATACTTACTTGATTAAGTCCATATCACTGAGCTGTGTCAAAATATTTGCTAGGAGATGTCTGAGTCCCCTTCGAAAGAGTTCACCAAGGATATCTACACATTCTAGGCCCATTTTCCTGCCAATTATATTCTGGAGTCTAAAATTTCCATTGGATATAATTTCCTTCAGCATTTCTCGATCTATTTTAGGATTTCGCTTAGCATTCTTTTTTAATGTTGAACAAACCACTTTTTCAAAATGAAGAACTGGAAGCAAGTTTTTGTTGGGATATTCTGGGCTTTGTGTCTGTAGTAGGCAGGACTGTGGGCTGTTTCTGAAATCTTCCTCGAGTGAAAAGCTACTCTCTTCATATTCATTGAGGATACTTTGCTGAGTAAATGAGGAATACCCACTGTCTTCACAAAGTCTACTGGTGTCCAGTTCTTCTATTTCATTGGGACTATTAAGTGTTTGTTGCACATGTTGATTTTCTTTGTTATGCAAGGGTTTGCTTTTAGGTTCAAGTTCTTTAGTCCTATAGCTCACAACTGGTGACCCAATATATGATAACCTTTCATAGTTTTTAATGCAGTCTTTACAAGAACCTTCTAAATATGCAGGAGTGTAGGAGCCTTGTTTTCCACTTTCATCTGGTTTTACCAGTTTCGATTCAGAATGAACATGGTTACAATTAAAATCACACTTCATTTTGCCAGAAAAAGTGAAACCTTCTTCTTTACAACCTACAAAAAGAACACATTTACTTCTTAATTGCAAAATTTAGATTGGAATATGCAAGATTCAATAACTTTGCATTCTCTTAGAACTATGTATTGCCGACATGCATTTGCCTATAAAGCTGTGAAATTATCCAAGTTTAATTGAAATGACAATACATGTGGAAATATTTAAATCTTATACATATTCTTGAAGACTTCAGGACAGATTGCTTTTGAATCTATATATGTGTAAAATTTGAATTTTTAGAATCTACGTTTGATTAAGTAAAAAACTATGGGAAAAGGAACCATATACATCTGAACTCATGTAACAAATGAGGAATGTGATATGACAAAGAGTAGGGCCCAAAGTTAAAATCATCCTCAAAGTAATCACAAACATTTCTAGAATCAGTGCTTCTACCCTGGACTTTGAACATTCATACGTTAATGTATACCTGAACTCCCAGTTTTCATCTCCAAGTTTTATTCTGATTGAGGTTCTAGGTGACTGTGCAGATATACTTAAAAGTGTTTGTATACTGCAATGAATAAACTCAGTCAAAGGGACATCTCTCTATCTGGCTTAACGTGCTAAAAATGTTGCTATATTCAATCACTGAGCAAAGGTGTTTCATGACTAATTAACCAAAGAATCAAAGTACTTCAGCTACCAGTCAGAATTAAGACTTGACAAATAAAACATGACATTCCAATCATTATAAAACCATATTTAATAACTCAAGGGGAATAGGTCAGCAGGTGTGAATTACTGTGCAATTGCTTTAAACAACTTAAGACAACATACTGGTTATAAGCAGCATAAGAGAAAAAAAAATACTATCAACAAATCATGTAACTATTTCTGAACATTACTCATTAGAATTCTTAATTACTGATTCAATCTTAACCTTAAAAGAGTGAAAGATCTAATCAGTGCTTTTACACAATCTTCAGTGCCTAAGACATTAGTTAAGACACATGGAGAAGGCAGCATAAAGCAGGGTTTCTCTATCTCTACGCACTTAATTCTTGCTCTTATGTGCTCCCCCGACATGTGGCTGTTTAGCAGCCTTTACTCTTAGAGATCACTAGCAGCCCCCAACCACAAGGTGTAACAACAAATGTCTTCAGTAACCAATTATCACCAAATATAGCACAAGGGAGGTGGTAATAGCAACATTTCCTTTATTCCCAAGTAGAAAACTACGCTTTTATGTACTAAATATTGTTAATTTGTCCATATTAATATAACTAGTTTTACTGAGAACAAAACTTTTCAATCCAAAGTACAAATATACCTTTCTATCAAGTAAATTTGCAGTTGGAGGCTCCCTTTAACTTCCTAAAGCCAACAGTGACACTTCTATGCTTTAGTATCCCACTAAACCTAAAAATTAAGTTTTAACTAAGAGTTTAGGGACATAAAGAGTACATAAATAGGGCTGGGGTTGTAGCTCAGTAGAGTGCTCACCTAGCATGCTTGAGGCACTGAGTTTGATCCTCAGCACCATATAAATGTAAAATACAAGATATTTTGTCCACTTAAAAAAATATTAAAAAAGAGTACATAAATAAATTCTAACTTCCCAATTAACCCTAATCCTAAGAACAAATTAAGTGGTTTCCTTTATTGGTAAAAAACGCCAATCAAGGCTTTTTCCCCTATTCTTGTCTCAACTAGAGAATTAAGTTTGATTTACATAGGATCACAATTTATATGAGAAGATAAAAAAAACAGAAGCAGCCTATCAAAGGCATACTTTTTACTTTAGGTGCCTAAAGCAAAGAGGCATGAAGCTGACCTCCAGGAACTCCTTTTTCAAAGGTATATTCCCTGTTTCTAGAACCTAGATTTGGGAAGAATGTCCTATAGAACCTCTTTTATTCAACACCATTTCTTAAATAGACAGTCCTTTAAAATACAGCTAGCAATGATTCAAATATTTTATATTTGTTTAAAAGTTTGTGATTTCCAATATTCTCAAACAACTAATTAGTCCTCACTTAAAAAAAAAAAGTTATCATTACCCTGTTTTGATAATGGAGCACAGTCAAGCTCAGCTAAGTAGACTGCAAAAGATCTGATCATGAGATAAGAAAGCCATATCACTGGACTGTAAATCCCCTGCTTTTTCCACTATCTCACCTGGGAATGTGGCACAAACCTGTTTACAAGTGACCAAAAAGCCAGAATTTATGATGCAAGAAGTTATATATTCATTCAAGGTATATATTTTCTCTGCCCAGAATATCTTTTTGGCTGCCTTTGTCTGGTTAACTCCTAGTTTATTATTCACGTTAAGCTTCATGTTTCATTTTATTTTTTGAGGGGTCTTCTTAGACCACATCAAACCCTGCTTCCTAGCTCAATCAATTTTAAATTTGTAAGCTTACTGTAAATTCCTTAACACAACTGCTATTGCTTATGATGCAATCTCAAGCAAACAATACGGTGCCTGACACAATGAAGACGGACATAAAATGTCAGCATTTCCTAATATTTTAGCTAAGACCAAGATTAGAATCTGTATCTATCACTATGGTGCCAACACTTTTCTTTTTTTGCTTTGGTGCTGGGCTTGAACCCAGAGCCTTACACGCCAGCCATTGTATTTTCATTTGAACCGTACAGAATCCCCTATACATTCAGCACCAGTACCTAACTCAGATTACCATGGTGTACATGTCACAATTAATGAATAAATATTGTTGCATTATTAAGTAAAATACACATTTTAGTTGTTTTCAGTTTCTACCTATTGCTTTCTTGTGCTCCAGAATCCCATCCAAGATCCACTGTCATGTTCTGGTAGACACCCCTTGTTTGTGCCAATTTCTGACTTTATATAGAATGCCCATCAATGGGTATTTGTTTAATGTTTTTGTTATGGTTTGGGGTTGTGGATTTTTAGAAAAAAAGACACAAATAAAATGCTGTCATCACATCCTATAGAAGGTAAAAGTTATTAATATAGTAACTTATCACTTCCAATGTTTATCTTAAGCACCAGGCTGAACTGATCAGGTTATTCTCCTTTCGGTTACCTCCTGATATCATAATATTTAAAAAGAAAAATTACTATACAGCTTATACTTCTGAGAAGTGCTGACTTTTGTACCTTTTGTCTAAATTTCTATTTTTCAAAGGGACGTAAATACATAATCATTTGGAATCTTTCTGCAGATTTTATCTATTTTATCCCATTTCTTTCCTTTTTCAACCATTTATATCAGCATAGACTCATGGGTTTTGAATCATAATCCAATACTACTTAAGTTTTTTTTCTCAACTTGTTCCAGCTTTCACTATGGCAAGCTCTTTCAGCTGGTGCTGACTTTGGTTGTAGATTTAATTTTAACATATGAAGTGACTGTAATGAATTTTTCATCTCCATAACAATACTGAAAAGTAGGTTGATTTAAATACCACTGTCAACAGGAAAGGAAGCAGAAGTAAACTGCTTGCAAAGGCTAAGAGCATGCCTTTAACTAGTCAGGTACTTTCCAAAGACCAAGTCAAGTGTTCCCAAACTCTTTGGGAACTATCTGTATCCATAATTGACCTGATACTATCCAGATAAAGGGAGAGACTATTACTTGATTCTATACTATTACTTGATTCATTTATACAATATTTATTGATAGTATGGAGTGAGGAAGACATTAATCAGGGATGACCTTTGGAGAAGGTGATATTCTGAGATCTAGAAGCCTTGTGGAAATCTGTTAGGAAAATTCCAGATTCAGGGAAACACAAGAAAGCAAGTAAACACAAGCAAGTAAAATGTAAATTTTTAATGTTCAAAAAAGAGTAATAATAGTGCTGCAACTTAGTAAGATGGGGAGAATGACTCAGAAATAATGTTGGAGAAGTGGAACAGTCATAGGGTAGGTTGGACCTTTGCATTGTTCCAAATAAAGGAGAGAAATTTGGTTTACATTTTAAAAAGATCATTGGTAGCTGTGGTGAAGCTGTGCAGGAAGGTAAAAGTGAAGGCTAGGAGGTTAGTTAAAAGTATTTTACCATAGGAGTACAGAGTTGGGGACTAGGGTGACTGCAGTGGAAATGAAGATAACTGGGTAGGTTCAAGGTCTATTATGTAGGAGGATAAAGACATAATTATGTTGCTAATGTACTGGATGTTGATGACCAGGGAAAGTGAAATAACAATACCCTAGGAATTAAGGTTTGAGCCATCCAATGTACAGCCTTATTTACAGAGTTGGGGAAAGGCAATGACTTTTTCTCAAAGTCTGTTTCCTCATCTATAAAATGGGAGGAAGAAATTAAACTCCTTATACTCCTCAAGTTGCACATCATTAATATTTAAAAGCAGTAAAATATCATCCAAAGCAAAAATTTGGGAAACAGATCCAAGTTCAAATGGAAATATCTGCCCAGCCTTTGTTAACTGGAACAGTGTCCTTCCATTACTATTCTCATTTTCCCTAAAACAGATACTAATGATACTCAAATACTGCATTTTAAAAAACTCTTATTAACCAACTCAGTTCAATCATGAAACAAGTGGTATTATGACAAACTCTACAAATTTGACCTTCCATTTAACTTCCCAATCTAGACACTCTATAGATAACCACCATGTGCACAAGGCTACACATGCTCATTCCTTAAGAATTTGAGAGCCAAGACCTATGGCCAAAGCTGTAAATCAGCCATAATCCTCAACAGAAAATTTTAGGAAAGCCTACTTTCAAAAGTATTTGGATGCGATATTTAGTTTTCTCAAATCTGTAAACAGGTAGAAATAAAACCTTGGAAGCAGTAAATACTTTTAAGAGAGAACGGTAGTTAGAAAACTGGAGGAAAAAAAAATTCCATCATAAAGACATCAACGTTCAAAATTTCGAAGGCAGAGTTAGGTATCAGGATATTTTAGAAGTATATATTACCGAACCCGTTAAAATTAATTTTACTACTTGATTCCTTTTCTAATGAATGAGACATTACCAAACACTGGAATACAGATTTGCTATTTTTTCCATTTGGGGCCATTTGTGAGGTAAAATAATGCATTAGGACTTCATTTAGAGATGGCAACAAAGAAGATAAAAATAAGCGTTGGAGTGCCCTCCAATCTACCTAAATTTTGTAATAAAGGACTATGTAGCTGTTCAGGAATACAGCCAAATAAAGATCACTTCTTCAATTCTCACAAATTGGCTAAATACCCTAGACAAATTCACAGGTTTGTATTAAAAAGTGCTTTTATTTTAACCCTTCCCTTTCGAATCTAGGCCTTGAGATTAAGTTACAGAGCAAAAAGAGAAAAAAAGGATAAAACTGACGTTTTTGTCTGGATGTCCCAATGGAGCTTGGTCCGATGTGGGACTGGGGGTGGGGTCCTCTCCATTTGGCGGGAGAGGGGAGTAGACCCTGAAAATCCGGCGGGGTGGGTGGGCCGTCCCCTGCGGGCGCGGGACTCCGGAGGCGGGAGATCACCGCGAGCAGGATCTCCCGCGCCCGCCAGCCAGCCCCAGGAGGAGCATCCGGGAGCGGGCTTGGGCTGAGAGGTGTGCGTGGATGCAGAAGAGGGGGCGAGGAGAGAGGTGCGGGGAGAGGGACGCAGGGAGAGGGGCAGGCACCTGGCGCCCCTGGGGTGTCCCGCGCGCAAAACCTGTCAGCTCCAGCGCGGGTGGGGGCGGGGAGGGGGCATTTTGGCGCCCATTCAAGCGGGTGGGGCGGGCCGACCTTCCCGGGATTAGCTGCAGCCAGGTCTGCCACCGCCCCATCTCCCCGCAGCTCAGCTCAGGTTCCGAATGGGCGGCGGGACCCCGCGGTCAGCCACCGCTTCCCAACACATCTGGCCTCCCCTTTCAGAACCCCAGACTTCTCTCTCCCCCCATCTGAGAACCATCGCGACCGTCGCCCGCCCCAGGGTCCTGCGAGAGGCCACGCGACCAGGCTGGGGAGAATGCAGGGTCAGGTATAGCAGACTGCGTCCCTCACCATGCACCCCTAACTGAATGCGCTACTACACTCGGGTTCCCCTCACTCACCGTCTGGGCAGCGAGGGTGCCCGGCGGCTGTCAGCGCGCTGGAGCTGCAGGAGCAAGAGCTGCAAGAGCAGGAGAAAGGCCGTGTGACGCAGCTGCAGGGGCGCCAGCTCATGCCAGTGGACTTGGGGTCCGCCTCAGGTGTGGTTTCGGCCACACCAGCGGCCAAGCGAGTGCCTGCTTCACAGGGCTGTAGTTCTTAAAAGGCGCCAGCTGGTACTTTTAAAATCTTTGAATTTGGTGCCCAAATCCTCGCGGCCCAATGAGGAGCGTCTCTCGCACGCGCGCGCCAATAGGAAGGCAGTGGGAGGGGACGTCCTCACCCACGCCCAATTGAAGGCTGCTGAGGCGGGGCCGAGCCGCGAAGCCCAACCCCCTTCCATCCTGCTCCACTAGTCCCCAAAGATGCTGCAGTCTGGGCGGGGCCTAGGAGGACAGGGAGCCCGCGGTCCAGCTGCACGTGGAGAGAGCCTACCACGCATGCGTACACCCTCCGCAGTTCACTCCGCCGTCCTGGGAACGGCCCTCCTTCAAGCCCCATTATTAGCCAGAAGACAGCTCTGGCTTCTCCGAAGATCTCTGACGGGAACAAACGCTATCCAACTTTCTTCGATCGTCTCACAAGCGGGAGTCCGGTGAGCGGCGACTCTGGTCGTCCAGGAATCCAGGCTTTCCGGAAGACGAACCCTCCCCCAAGCCCTACGGAGCCCGCCTCTCTAGGATTTACGCGCGCTCGCCTCTCCCTCCTAATTTTGCCCCTCCCCTCGTCTAAGGCCTCTGCGCAGGCGCCTTTGGCGGGAGGCCAGAGAGTTGGCGGGTTGGCGCTTGCGCACTGTAGTGCCCCGCGGTTCCCTCCAGAGCGGGCGGGGCGCGGCGGGCGCGGAGCAGGTAGCGGTACGTAGGTGCGCGACCTTGTATAGAGGCGGGGCCCCTGAAGCTAGTCGCCCTGTGGCGGGAGAATGGCGCCTGGTGTTTACGCCTTCCGGCGTGGCCGAACGTGAATCCTTGCTATTGCGTTTAGGTGTATTTTCGGCCCTAGTTGTTCAACCACCATTGATTCTCTCCCCCCGACGTCAAGTGTACTGAATTTGTATGTATGCCTTCCTGATTCTTCTTTCCTCCGTGGGCTAAGTGCAAGAGACATTAGTGCTGTTCCAAGAAATAAAATTCCAACTTTCTTGAACTGAAGACCTCTGGCTGGGTGAATGTTTTTCCTAGCGGTGACAGGAGTGGATGTACTAATTGTTAAGTCTTTGCTGACATATTGCACCGTATTATTACTGATGCCGAACCTGGTATTATTTGAGCAAGCGCCTAAGTGGTGAGGGTGCATTCCTTGGACTCAGGTTTTGGCTCCTTAAGTGAAGCTACAGGATGTATGTTTTCAAAAAACCCCAATCCCCGCCTTTTACTATTTCCCCTCCTTTAATTTCCTGTAGTCTCAGGAAGGGAGAGTTGGCAGTTGGCTTTCAGTTAGTGTTCAATGCAATTGGTTCACACAGTTCCTGTGTGAGGCAGGGCCAAGATTAGGATGAGTCATACAAGTGCTGGCTGGATCCATCTTTACCTAAAATTTTTATAATTAATTCATATTTTTTTGCATCTTCATTTTCTAATGTTCCATTAAAGTAATATTAATCTTGGGTGCTAAAATATGTTAGCCCCTTAAGTTTTGTACCTGAAGCATGTGTCCCATTCACCTTATTCTAGCCTGACTCTGGTGGTAGGTCCTGGAAATACTGGATTAAAAAGACAAAGAGTCCTGTCCTTCAAGGAAATGGGAAAGGAATTGACAAGGATACTAGCAAACATTAAGAAAACATAAAACAATGAATCAAGAATGGGGAGGAGAGAGACATAGGTTTTAAGAACTTTGGAGGATCAGAACAGTTTCTGACGCTTTGAACCATTGTCTACTTGCTGAGCTGGCAGTGCAGACAGCTACATGAGCTGGAAGACCAGATTTCCTTGCTAGAACTCATTGAGCAAGGAGGAAAGTGGAAGATAATGACCAGAGAGGTAAGGAGAAGCTAGATCCTGTAGGGTGTTGTAGGTTTCCATGTAAACATTTTTAAGAGTTTTTCTTGCTTTGGGTAACTGTCCAATGGATTTTAGCATAGGAGTTGTTGATTGAATATTAAAACTATAAGTTCTTTTATGTACTGTGCAACTAACATTAACATTAATAACTAATGTTAATTCATTAAAGATGTTGGCATTATTTTTATTTTATGGTAATTGTGCTTTGAAGTCAATTCTCACTTTGGGAACTAAAACTTCAGAGTGGGAAGATTTCTCACAAACAGTCCTCACATGGTAAGATGAAAGGTTTAAAGGACCAAACTCATGACAACTAGGAGTGAGATTCAGAAAGTCCATTTACTGTTTTCTGTTTTGCTTTGGAACATTTACTGGGGTCTTGGTTGTTGACTACATTTTTACATTACTTCCCTGTTTGACTTTAGAAATCGTCTTCATTCACTTTATTTTCAGATATGGGCAGAGGTAGGAAATTTGAGAGTGGGGAAGGGTTCTCATTAAACTAGTTGAGCACATGGAATATAACATTTGGCTCTTTTTTTTTTTTTTTAAAGAGGGGGGGGGGACAGAAAGAGAGAATTTTAACATTTATTTTTTCTTAGTTCTCGGCGGATACAACATCTTCGTTTGTATGTGGTGCTGAGGATCGAACCCGGGCCACACGCACGCTAGGCGAGCGTGCTACCGCTTGAGCCACATCCCCAGCTCTAACCTTTGGCTCTTAACCACCCCTTACAAGTGTTGTTCAGCAGGATCCCCCCCCCCCAAAAAAAAGGCTGATATATTATTAGAAAAATAAAAATAACTTTAATAAGGTAATATAGTCAAGCATAGTTACATGTTGGAATAATTTGTACCACTCCTTTTCAGTTTATTACTTAATTGATTTGAGCTTTGATTATTCTTAACTGTTACTTTTAACAGGTTCATGACACCTGCTAATTTCATCTTTAGGGATAAAGTTAGAAAATGTCAGTAAAAAGCACAGACCTCTTTTTTATGCAAATCAACACCAGAGTTGCAGGGTTTTTAGGTGCAAATGAACTCCTTAGAGAATTGCCCTTATTCTTGGTGATCAACTCTCTTTGCAGACTTAGTGCATGCAAGACATATAGGGTGATGTATATGGGAATAATTGAAACATGGTATACTTACCCTCGTTGCTTATTATATGTGGGCTTGCTTTATAACATTAAACATTTTTTAATAAAGGGGTCAAGAAGTGCAGGATGGAATTAGGTGCACAACATAAGGGTATAATAGAACATTGGATGGATCAAATACATTTGAAGTTCCAGTGAGGAATTTTTATAGAACACAGGTTGATTCTATGCCAGGATAAAGGAGTAATCCACTGGACTGGGTTTCTCAACACCAGCACTATTAACGTTCTAGGCTAGATAATTTTTTTTTTTTTAATTGTGGAGTCTATGCTGTGCATTGCAGGGTGTTCAGCAGCATCACTCATCTCTCATTCACCTTTCCAAGGTGTAATTGTCTTAAAACATTGCCAGAAATTCCATGGGGGTTGAGGTGGGGGTGAAGCCTCCTCTGAATGAGAACCACTGCTGTGGGTATATCTCTTGAGAGAATTGGAGGAGGTGGCTATCTACAGTATAAGGAAAAAGATGGAGGAAAGCTTACATGCAAGGGTCTTTAATTTGACGGAGCATAAAGGAGGTGGATATGTAAAATCACTTCCCTAATGGGGAGTAGTAATGATGCTAGATGCCAGTCATGGATGTATTGTATGCATAGTTGTAGTTTTATTTGGCAGTGGGGACCTATTACAGTGTTGAGCAAAGGAATGTTGAGATCAGAGGCTTGTTTTGTAGACAGATTAATCTGGAGGTTATTTGTAGCCAGTATTATACAGCATCTAGAGAGGATGCAGGGAGAAATTAGGTAACTAGTATACCAGGAGAGAATTAATTCTGGACAAGAGTCAGTGGTAATGGAATTGGAGAGGATGAGAGGACATAGATCTTAGCAGTAAACTGAATGTGAAGCAGAGGAATCTAAGGGGTCTACATTTTAAATTTGAGAGAGGGAAAGTGGTACCATTAATGGTGAGTTATAGAGGATTATGAGTTTCATTTGAAAGTTATCTATGGCTTCAAAACTGTCATTCAACCTAATAGAGTTTTGATTAGTTCATTCTGTAAACTCTTTTAAATAAGTTCAGTTTTGGTTCTTTATGAACAATACACCAAATTTCTAGAAAAAAATACTTCAGGTATTACTGCTTGTGATGTCATGTCCTAAAGAGACAAGAATGGTGAAAACACAATCTTATGCATTAATGAGATAGTGTAAGGTCTAGATAAACAGATATTCCTTAAAATAGGGTTATGTCCCCATAAACAAGTTAAAAATGGATTTCATACACCTACCTACAGAATACCACACTACAGCAGTGTAGAATCTTGGGTGTTCATTGCCCTAATAATTGTGTGGCTAAGAGCTGAAGCTCCAGAGAACCCCACCTCAAAACTGAAAAATCCTCAGTAGTGCACCCACCTTAGGTTGGGCACCAGCTGACTCATCCTTTTCTATTCCTTAGCACACAATTTTGTCTTTAAATAAACCAGTAAATTAATATTTTGAAGTAACTGTTGCCATACAGATATTGTGGTATCTTAGTCTGTCTTGTCTTGCTGTAACAATTCCAGACGAGGTAATGTATAAAGAACAAATTTTCCTACAGTTTGGGAACCTAAGAAATCAAAGATCAAGGATTCAGCACCTGCGGAGGGATTCTTATGCTTCTAAGAAGGTACTTTTTGTATCCTCACATGACAGATAAAAGGGCAAAAAGGGCCCAACTCCCTTTTTCAAGACCTTTTATGACAGCTTTTATCCATTCATGCCCTCCCTCATGACCCAAACACTTCCCCAAAAGCCAAACCTCCCAACACTGTTGCATTGCAAACTAAATTTCCAATATGTGAATTTAGGGGGACACATTCAGACTACACATAGCATACAGTAAAGTACTATGGAATACAGATGAAGGAAGTTAATTATTTATAGGGGACACGATGCCTTTTAGGTTGGATCTTAAATCTGCATTAGTAAGTGGAGTAAGTTTTCTAGGCAGAGGGGTCAACATTAGTGATGTAGGCATGGTGGGGACATGCATAAGCAGTGACAATGGTTTTTAATTAATACAGTTGTATTGTGTATTTTGGCAAACATACACATATTTGAGGGATCTTAAAATATTAAGAATTAGGATGGTTCTGTACTCTTATCTAAGTTTCATGGGTTTCTAGAATTCCATTTGATTAATTAGGAATAAATAGTGAATGAAGTAGGAGCCCATGTCAGCTCACAGATCATATTTGCCAGTTATTCTGCATGTGTTTATAATACACCAATATGTATTTTATTTTTAAATCTTATTTATTTTTTGCTGTGCCAGGAATTGAACCCAGGGCCTCACATATGAAGCACACCTTCCACTGAGCTACATTCCCAGCCCAATTTTAAATATATATTGTTAAAATCCCAAATGTGTTAAGAGTTTTTAAAATTGACATTTCGATCAGAGAATTTTGAACAAAGCAGATTCCTTCCATGTCAATGGGTTTCATCCCATCTACTGAAAGTCTGAATAGAATAAAAAGACCAGCCTCCCCTAAGCAAGAGTTTTCTAGTCGACTACCTAGGAATGGAACTGCACCACTAGCTCTCATAGGTCTCCAGCTGGCTCCCTCGTGCTGCACATTTTGGACTTTTCATGTAGTAATCATGTGTGTCAATCTTATCTTTATATATATATCTTATTGGTTCTGCCTCTCGGTAAGACCCTAGATATAGAAATGCACTAAGGCTTACCATCCAGTTTTGTTCATACTTTGGCAGAAACCTTCTTGCTTACCAGTCCTTCAGAGTTTGAGATGCAATGCCAAGGCCTAATGCACCAGGTACATACCAGGAACCTTTCCATCATTGATTGGGATATACCCACACCCTCTAATAGGCCCCACTCCATCATGGGGAAGTAAAGACCCTTACAAGGGTGGTCTTACATTGGGTACTCTCGGTCTTAGGGTACTCTCTTTCAGTGTACTAAGTGTTCTTTTATTCTCACTTGTTAATTCTATTACCAATTCAATTAATGACAGGGTATCTACAGTCATATTTCTATTTTATATTTTAAGTTTTTCAAAATAGAGTTAAAGAAATTTTTTGATTAAATATTAAAATATTTAATTTTAAGGATCTTACAGAAACAAATGAGTTCATCTGTTTCTTGTACAGAAGAGCGCAAGATTTACAGCAGTCATGTTTTACTAATGCACTGAGATCTACATTAATTATGCATTACGAATATGTATATTGCTTACCACTGTAAAAACTTTTTAAGAGAATACTCATGAGTATACACAATTGATGTGCTATAGTATTTTCCTGAGTGC